>NW_015169859.1:191455-203502 GCF_001447785.1 Gekko japonicus | reverse complement strand
ATAAAACCCAAAAAAAAAGACACATTAAAATGGTAAGAACATAAGAGAAGCCAATGTTGGATCAGGCCAATGGGACAAAAAAAGGGGGGGAGGGACTGAACCTAAAACCTAGAATCCAGAACCTAAAAAAGGTTAAATGCAAAAGGGGGCCAACAATAAAAGCTTAATATATGAAATATATAAAAAGATACATGTATTTATTAAACAAAGATTTTAAAATTATATATAAGGGCCCAATTACACCTCATGTACAAATAAAGAAGCCAGTTTTGGATCAGCCCAATGGCCCATCCAGTCCAACACTCTGTCACACAGTGGCCAAAAATACCAGGTGCCATCAGGAGGTCCACCAGTGGGGCCAGGACACTAGAAGTCCTCCCACTGTTGTCCACCCCCCCCAGCACTAGGAATACAGAAAAGTAAAAGAAAAGTACATCCAAACAGATTGAAATCACGCTGTCCTGCATAGGCCTGGCCACTGGAAAATTAAACAGGAAATTTGCAGTGATTTCAGAAAGCACAGATTTTGGTAAACTTTTAATGAAAGAGTGCCGAGAATGTCTCTTTGTGGTCTTTGTGAACATGGTTCATAGATTAAAAAGAAAAAAGTTAAGAGGACCTATTTGGAAGATCTTAAAAGGCCGTGACGAATTGTGGCAAAGAAGACAGTGTTCAGAGCTTTATAGATTAGCACCTTGAATTTGCCTAGAAAATAATGGTGAGTCTGCAGATGTCAGAGCGCTAGGATTGCTTGCTCGTGGCTGCTTGTTCCTGTCAAGAGAGAAAAATACAATAATCTAGCCTTGGAATTAGAATATCATGCATAGATAATAATATATTGCTTAGCAATTTGATCTACACATAGCATAGGAGAGGAGCTGTGAACTTCACAGGGCAGATCCCAGGGAAATTAAATAATTTGCCCATCATGATCTTGTAACATTACTGCCAGAAACTGCTGGTATCATTCTTGTACAGAATGCCTGCCAGGTGTAGCCTTTGCCACCAAAGCCTCAGGATCAGTGCTTCTTTTATTGGGAAATAAGGTCTGGATTATAATTTTCTATTGTCTCTGGTGATTTTTTTGTGAAGTCATCTGCAGAATAAAGCAGTAGTTTGTGAGTAACTGTGATTGTAGTTGACTTCATATTAATTAGTGGAATTTAGCATACCTTTTGTAACATTAACCACAATTCTCATTAAAATGAACAAATATAATTTGACAGAGGCCTGAATTTGTCAAACTGTCATAAACTGTGGATACTTCTGCAAAACTCTTTTCTGAGTAATATGTTCACTGAAAAAAATTGTTTAGGTCAGTAATTGTCACTTTGACAACCCAAGGGACCCCTATTCTGATCTAAAATTTTTGCTGACTCCCAAGCACTTCCCTCCACCCTGGCTGGCACCTGCTAAACACCAGATTAGCCTTATTTCACAGCATGACTTGTAGATTTTTCCATCTGTTCAAAGCAGTATGGCAAGAGCCATACCAGCTAAACATGTTGCTTTTGAATCAAGTTTAAGTGAAATGCTTGCATTTTCTGTACTTGGCCCACAACATCAGGGCTCAGAGGGCAACTGATTCTATAGGGTCACACCTCAGTAGGCTCTGACTCGAATTCTAATCAGTCTTTCTGTACTTGGCCCACAACATCAGGGCTTAGAGGGCAACTGATTCAAGTCAGAGCCTCAGACTGTCAGAATTCTAATCAGTTTCACCCTTTGACTGGAAAGGACTTTATACCCAGATAGCAACAAATTCACTTGTTGATTAATAACTTCTAGCAAGAAGCCAGCTGAACTGTGTGTGAAAGAGCCTGGGAAAAAAATTCAAAACTACTTTGGGGAACAGAAAAACATTGTACACAACCTGAACTTCCAGTATTCAACTGAAAACTAGCATTGGCTGCTATTGTTTGTGGATGCAGAGTGGGCTGTCTCTATTTTTGTGCTGAAATCCTTTGCATTGGAAAATGCAGTGAGAACAAGTCCAGTTTTAAAATAGAAATAGCTATCATGATTGTATTAGCATTAGGAACCTACCTCCTTGATGTTGCTGAACCAATTAAAGTTCCTAAGGCTGAGCTATTGGTTCTAGCAACCATTTAGCACATATTCTGGCTAATGGTCCAAAGGGATCTGGAAGTGAGTTACAAGATGGAAAATTTCTGGAATTTTTGATGCCACAGGGAGAAAAGTGTATCATTTATAACTTGACATATAAACTTGTAGTATTTGAGATTTATGGAATGTAAAAGTATTACTCTTTTGTTTTTCTGTAAGGAAAAATACAAATATACCCAATATTTGAGAGAGTTGCAAAACCGGTATCTTAATTTTTATCATCTGAGAGGAATTAAAAAAACAAGGTAGCAAACAAATTCTATAGTAAACAAAATAAAATATGCTATTTGGATAGAAACACTCATACAGTTGCAATCTGTAGGACTATCAGCATATTTGGATATCAAGTTATACTTTATAGCACTGAGGACACTGAATTCTTTAATAATGCATTATTATTATATACATTATCATTATATACATTATTAACTGTTGCCAAAATTGTTTAGGAACTATATCTTCTTGACAATATGTTTTAAATATCTCTAGTATACTCAGGTATTTTACATAAGTATGTTCATACTACACAGTTTGAGTAATACCTTGTCTTAAAAATGTCATTCATTACTGGGGGGGGGGGGATCACAGGAATTTTTTCCAGTGTTTTCCAGAGTTTCCCACTGGTTCTTGGTTTCATATGTAAAGTGAATGTGTGACGGCAATTTCTTACAAATTACATGTATTCACTGCAACATTTGAACAGAATTTCCCAACAGGAAAAAACCCTTGGATTTTTTGATACTATACATAGTGAGTGAGAAAACTGTGTCTTAAGAAGCATTCTAACTATTCCAAAGGAGAAAATATTTTATACGAGTTTTTCCCCCACAATACTTCCCTAATGGAAAAATTGAAAAACATATTCAGGGAGGGGAAAAAATGGGGGGAAACTAAGGTTTTTTAAAATGAATTTTTCCTTTTTTTTCTGGGCCTCCCATTATTAAGTTAGATTACTATGGTCATTAACAGCCTTTTTCCTTCAAAAGTAGCAGAAGCCAATTTTTTCACTGAGATGGAGAGTCCTTGCCATCATTCCTGGAAAACTGTAGCCCTGTTCACATGTTGCAATGAACACATGTAATCGGTTTGTAGTAAAGAGTCATCACACATTCACTTTACATATGAAACAGGGGGCCGGTTCTGGATCAGTGTGGGGTTTAAAACATGAATTGAATTGTACCTGATATAAGCTGTACATGTATTGAATCTAACATGAGAATGACAACACACATAAAAAGAAAAATCAAGTGTATATAGATTATCCATGTGTTCACTGTAACTTCAAGGCTTGAGAGGCCTCCATACTTGTCTGATAGGTGCAAGTAGGGTCCACCCTTTGTTCTTACAAGGAATGCATGGATTCCCTGGAATACCTTTAAGGGTCCTTGGGCTGCAATTTGAGAAACACTGATTTAGGCTGTTCTCTTATCGCTCTCTTGAGCTGGAGCTGTATCCACCAGTTCAGCAGAGTGCATTATGTGCTGTGAACTTTCAGTGGAGCACAGAACAGCATTGGGATGCCAGGAGATTGCAAAGAAAGTTAAGGTTTGAAACTCTAGCCTTGAGAGGTCTTACAAGTCTCCTCCAGCTACGTTTCTTACATTTTTATTTTTCGTTGTTGTTGTTTTAGTAGTATCCTTTTCCTTGAGTGTGGTGTTTGGATTCAGTTTATGCTGTTTTCAATTAGCAAAGATTAACAATACATCATAGATGCAACGAACATGAAATTGAGCAAACTTCAAAGGACGGCGGAAGGCCTTGCGTGATCTGGCCCATGGGGTTGTGAAGAGTCGGACTCGACTGTGCGACTGAACAACAACAAACAATATTTAAAGTTTCTTTTCTGCTTTGCTGGGTAGGCTTGTAGGGGAACCGAGCTTGATTCTGGAATTGAAACAGACAGTGGGTCGGATGAAAGCATCTGTCAGAAAATACCTGTGGAAGCAGATTTCTTATATGCATATTCCACTGCTCCTGGTAAGATGAGCCTGCGTTGCGGGGAGGGCGGGGTATAAATTGAATTAATTAATTAAATAAATAAATAACATCACTGGAAGATGCAGCTTTTAAGTTCAAAATACACAGGTGGTTTTATGATTGCTATATCCCAGCCAGTAAAGTTAATTCAAGACTGCATATTTTGAAGCAGTTTCTCATTTTGTTTAATTTACTGTACATACAGTGAGGCTACCGGGATAAAGTTCTTTTTTTCAGTATTGGGTGTAGGTTTTTCAGTGAAATCTACTTTTCCCAGAATGGTTTTGGTACAAAAAGATTCCTGACCTCTTCAGTTACATCCCCATATCCTTATATAGGGCAGGCTGTGTGGCAAGTCCAGTAAACTCTATGCTTGGAAAGATTCTCTGCTTGTTCCATTTAACGGTCTAACTACAAGGATGATTTTGAATCTACGTCTTGTCACTTCCTACAGAGGATGCTTGGGACTAAGGGACAGCAGACTTCAGGCTGGGTCGTATAAAGACAGAACGAGATAAATACCAGGCCATTTAGTAAATGGGATGGATTCCCTTATTCTAGTCAACCCTTTCTAGGTAGGACTTGTGCTGCACAAGGTGATCTTTAGTTAATCCCATATTTAAATGCCTTCATTTAATACCTCTTGCCTTCTTTCTTATTTAAAAAAACTATTTGAAGAGCCAAGTATATGTCTGACTTCTAATGGTTATGTTTTAAAGAACATTACGCATTGGATTATATTTGATGCACTTTTGTTCCCCCCCCCCTTTTTTTTTGTCCTTCTATAGGCTACTATTCTTGGAGAAACTCATCAGATGGTTCCTGGTTCATACAGTCTCTGTGTGTGATGATGAAACAATATGCTAAAGAACTTGAACTTATGCAGATTCTAACGCGCGTAAATCGCAAGGTTGCAGAATTCAGTTCTTGTTCAAACCGGCCAGACTTCCATGGGAAAAAGCAGATCCCCTGTATTGTGTCCATGCTCACGAAAGATTTTTACTTTCCCCACTAAAGAAGCTTTCACTGTGAAGTGAGCAGAAAACAGAGCGCCTGATGCCATTTTCAAATCTGAGCTAGTGCTCAGTCTTTTGTGCCTATGCTGCATTAAAGAAGCTTTAAGATCTAGATAGATTTAAACATTTTACCACTGGAACTGTGGGGATACTTTGCTGGAGTTCAGAAATTCTGACTTCAGAAATTGAAATAGTTTGGTTTGAAGCAGTGCTCTGATACAGTGGTAAAATAGATGGTAGAAACAAATCAGATTACATATCCTGTGACAGAAGCAGCAATAAGAGTTAGAAAAATTGTGACACTTTCAGGGCAACCTTGTTAATTTTGGTAACAATGTTACATGCCAATTCTAAACATGTTTACCTGGATGTAAACCTCATTGATATAGTGGATTCCCCCCCCAAGTGAATATAGTAACTTAATGGTGTAAACGACTGGTGTTCATATGCAATCATGTAGCAGAATTAGACTGTTGAGGGATATCATCATCAGTTTGGCTTTCAAGTAGCAAAGGCCAAATGAAAGGGTTTCAGATCACTTTGGCCACCTTTGAGTACTATTTATATGTCAAGAATAAAGTTAAATAAAGGGTCTGCAAGGGATACATATATGGGTATATATATGTACCCTGAGTCTGCAAGGGATACATATGTACCCATATCGTAAGTTTAAAAAAATAACTGATTTCCCCCCCTTTTTTGTACATTTACTTGGTAATGAATACAAGTTGGAACTCTGAATTCTTGCAGGATTGAAAACCTGTGGGGTTTTTCTTTTTCATTTCAAATTCATTTTTTATAAAATCCTGTTCTAGGCTTAGAGATTTTGTGCATGCAGTGTTTTTGTTCATAGAACAGATTTAAAATACTTTTTGTTAAAATTTTGGGGTTCTTAATTGATAACAAATCCATGTAAATGAAAGCAGCATGTGAAAATGTATGACTCCTGTGTCTTAGTTTTGACGTTGAATTGTAGCATGTTTACGAATACTAGAGTGGAAATGATTGTGTATAGCAGAATTTCACTTGAAGATTGAATTATATTGTCCTTCAGGCACTCATGGAAACTTGTATGTGCTAATTATGAGTACCAGTGAGTTTGCAAGCAATGTTCAGGAAAAAGAATGAAAATTCTTCACAGCCCAGGCAAGCTAGCGGTCTGTTTCTCTGTACTGTAGCCTTTCACCCTGATTCATAGTGAAGACAAAGGGATGGGTCCTATGAATTCTTTCCACTAATGAAGCCTTCCTCCCATACGAGTGTGTTAAGCTGGAATTTAATGGAATGGATTCCTAATATCTAACTTAGTGAACGAAAATAAGTTTTGCATACTCACAAGGCTTACAAAAGCCAGTGGAGCTGGTTCCATCATCAGTTGGTGTGTGATTGGTATGGATATCTAACAGGGTGCAACCTCAGTGTAGCTGCCTACACAAATCAACATAGCACAAGTCTTTGGGAAAGGCCATTCAGTTGGTTAAATGCATTTCTGGACTGAAGTCATTCTTGTCACCCTTCACCGATTCTGTGAGAGTGCAAGTGCAGCAATAAGCTTTCCATTAGCATCACTTAAGTATTCTTTTGAACTATGGCTATCTCAATGCATTTGTTAATTATACAGAGAATTAAAGAAGTAAAAAAAAATGGTTGAACATCAGATGCTTGAAATCATTAATCTATAGAAAAGACATTTCCAACATATATAACTAGCAATGTCTGTAACTTGGCCGTATCATTTCAAATTCCATTTCTTTGAAAACTTCTTTGTGATTTTTGTAACTTATATTTAATAACTTATGTTTGACTGTACTGTAACCTTCACATGAGAACCTAATAAATCATGTGCATTGTTTTTAATTGGCTTAGTCACTTTCTCATTTTCACCAGTAAAATTATTTTTATCTGTAAATTCTTACTGATACCAGCTTATCACAATTAGGTCTTTTAAAAAATCTAGAAAAATGTTCAAGTTTACTTCATTTGTATCTCATCTTTTCCCCTAAGTTGGAGACCCCAGTTAGTTTACACTTAGGCTGAGAGTGTTATGACTGGCCCAAGATCACCCAGCAAGCTTCTACAGCAGAGTGGGGATTCAAGCCTGGAACTCCCAGATCCTAGTCTTGACACTGTAACTGCTGTACCACACTGGCATTAATCTCAGATTACAGTTCCCGTGACAACCACCCTCAGGACAAGATCCTTCCATTTGGGCTTTCTCCCACTGAGGAGGCCCTTTACAATGTTGACTGTCCCCTGTTGGCTCACTGAGTCTGCAAGGGATACATAGGTACCCATATTTAATTTACCTCTCTGGTCTTCCTTTAGTGGTGATCTCAGGAGTTCAGGTGATCCTGTAATACATCAACAACCATAAGTTTCTAGTTAATAGCAAAGGAGTTGTATGGTTCCAAAACCGTTAATTCAGCTTCTTTAAAAGATTGTCTTCTTGCACCCTTGACAGATGTGAAAATATCCAGATCTTCAGATAATTTTTAAGTCCACCAAAGCAGATGTTAGGATACTAAGGGTTAGATGATTTCCTGCATAGGTGGTGGAGATGTCACTCCTAGCTTCTGCAGTTAACTTATTAGAGCAGGGGTGTCAAACTCATTTGTTATGAGGGCCAGATCTGACATAAATGAGACCTTGTTGGGCCGGGCCATATGTGTCATAAAATGTAATGCCAGGTAGCGGAGATATAAACTTTATAAAGGAAACAAATGCAAAGATTTTTTTAAACTTAAAATAAAAACATTAGCTCTGTAAACTGCAAACCTACTTTTGATTTATTGACATTCACCACAGGAATCTCATGCTCAGAGTTCTGAGACTAGGAACCAGGTTAAAACATGAAATGGCTGAGTGATTAAGAGAGTCTGGCAAAGCAAGCTATGATGCAGGAAGCAGGAGATGGCTAGTTCCACTGCGGGCCTGATGAAAGCCCTCCGGGGGCCTGATCCAGCCCCCGGGCTGCATGTATTAGAGCATTGTTAACCTGCCTTTCTCTGGAAGCACACTCAAGACAATAATGATAACAAAAAACATCCACAAGAACAAATGGATCTATCATCAAAAACAAGTGGGTGAACACCCTCCTGAATAACTGCCATTAGGGTTGCCAATTCCAGGTTGGGAAACACCTGAAGATTTGGGGACTGGATCCTGAGGAGGGTGGGTTTTGGGGAGGGGAGGGTCTTCAATGGGGTATAATGCCATAGAGTCCACCTTGCAAAGTGGCCCTTTTTGCCAGGTGAACTGAACTCTCTCGCCTGGAGACCAGTTGTAATAGCAGATCTCCAGGTACCCTCTGAAGTCTGGCAGGGGCAACCTCAATGGCAGTGTGCAGTTTGTGGAATCTCAGCAAAGCAGAAACATCTCTAACAGGTTTTGGGAAGGTTATTCGACTAAATAGGAACAGCCACTAAAAACAGCAGCTCCACCCTCAGCAGAAAGGAAAGGGTAAGAGAAAGATTCTCACTGCAAGAAGTGATAGTAAATACAAAAAGAACTGAAACCAGTGAGTAGTAGACAGAAAATGGAGGATAGATTGATTAGATAGATGATAGATAAATTAGATAAGTACACTCAATCAGACTAAGAAAGGGAACCTCAACCCACTTTTCTTACCCTTGCTGCATCCAGAATACCTTCACACACACCCAAAATAAAATAAAATCCACTGTACATGGGCTTACTTTCTCCACAGTATTGGCTTCCACTGGATTCCTTTACTAGAATCTACAGTCTTGCCCAGAGGAACTAAGGCCACTCATCACAGCTTCTTTCATTTGGATAAATATTAGTCTCCCCAGCCAAACTCCTTCCCAGCCCTCTATCACAGGGTCCACTACTACCTCCAGACCTAGCTTGGTTCCCTCATACTGCTGCCAAACTGAAGGGCACATTCTAGAGTCTCTTGACCCTCATGTGTGAAAAAGCCATTAAACCCAAACAGAATTTGAAATAATTATGTGACTATTTTTTAAAAAAACTATGGTTGTTTTCTACTGTAAAAAGTACTGGTTGTTGAAATGTAGACTTAAAAGCTCCTTGAGACACAGACCTACCTCAGATTATTCTGTAAAAAAACCATGTATATTGATTTGTTGTTATTGTTACCATCAAGTCACAACTGACCTATGGCGACCCCGTAGGGTTTTCAAGGCAAGAGATGTTCAGAGGTGGTTTGCCATTGCTTGCCTCTGCATCAAAACCCTGGTATTCCTAGCCAGGACTGACCCTGCTTAGTTTCTGAGATCTAATTAAACTGGGCTAGCCTGGGCTATCCAGGCCAGGGCTGTACACTGATGGTATTAAATAAATACAATAGTCCAAAGAACTCTTGGCCTATCATATTTATCTCAGCACACATTACTGGAGAGTGCTGTGTGGCTAACAGATCGTTACCACCAGGTGTCAGCAGAGGTACTGGAATAACCTGCACAAGATGTAAACAGAATAAGATGAAGGTCTGATTACTTCCCAAAAATATGCTGTTTTGGTTATTAATATTGAGTAATCCTAGATTAGGGTCTTCTTTAGCTTCTGAGTAAATGTCCACAAACTGCTTTATACACATTGCAAATACACATTATAATACATAATGTACATGGCTACTTTGAGACTGGAAGAGGGACAGAGGGATAAAATCCTAATTTTGTTTTTCATGGATTGTATGTATACCTGCAAAGAAATAAACTGGTATTTATAGCTCTGATGTGCTTCACAGAGGAAAGATTACCAAAGTGAATATACCATCAACAAGAGACTCATATTAAAAAAGAACATCAAAACCACTTAGATAATAAAAAATTAGGTATAAAATTTGTGGCGTCTGAACTAAATAAAAAGAAAAATGGGGTTGTTACATATGTAAAGGATATATTAGAGCCGGAACTGGTGTATGGATCTAAGGATGGCAGAATACTCATTAGTTAAGGTTAAAAGGGGAATAAGAAAAATGCTGATAATAAATGTATACGCCCCAAATTCAGGACAACAGGAATTTTATCAGAAACTCAGGAGAAAAATTACTCAGCTAGAGGGAGAAGAAATTTGTTTGTTAGGAGATTTGAATGCGGTTCATAACAAAAAGGTTGATAGGAGAAACGCTGTAGGAAATTTCCGGCAGAGGGGGTGAGCTACCTACTGCATTCAGTGAATTAGCAGAGGACCTCAATATAATGGATGTATGGAGAGTGAAAAATCCCGATAGATTTGATTTTACTTATTATTCGGGACGGCACAGATCATGGTCGCGTATTGACATGATTTGGGCAAGCCCGACAGTGTTGTTGGACGTGCAGTATGTGGAACTACAGCCAATGTCATATGCAGACCACAAACCAGTAGTAATGACGCTTTGGGAAACACAGAAACATACAAGGTGGAGATTAAATACATTTTTACTTAAAGATAAGAAATTTGTAGATAAAACTAAAAGTGAAATTAAGGAATTTTTCAAGATAAATCTAGGGGCTGATATGAAGGTAACAGTGATGTGGGATGCTTTTTAGGCATTTATGAGGGGAACTTTTATACGGGAGGCGATAAATAGGAAGAGGAGAATAAATCAGAAGATGCAAGAATTAAAAACTAAATTGATAAAGGAGGAAGGAAAGCTGAAAGTAGATCCGAAGTCGGACGCAGTGAGATTGGAAGTGAAAAAATGCCAACACGAAATAAACTGCCTCCTAAATGAGCAAATTGCAAAAAAAAAAATTATATACCAGACAAAATTTCTTTCAAAATGCCAATAAGGTATCCAGGTGGTTGGCGTATAAGCTTAAGCAAGAAGAAAAAAAGAGATATATCAGAATATTAAAAAATGAAAGCGGGGAAGAATGCAGTGACTTAAAAGATATTAAAATGATTGTACAAAATTTTTATACAAAACTATATAAGGGGAAAGAGGTGGAACCGAAGGAGATTAAGAATTATTTAAAGGGAAATCTAAATATTAAGAGGTTAACTGAGGAACAGAAAATAGAGCTAGTACAGACTATTGCCATGGCGGAGCTAGTAGACGCTATTAAGAAACAAAAATCTAATAAATCACCTGGGCCGGATGGGCTTCCATCGGAATTTTATGTAACCTTTGAGGAGGAGGTTGATATGGCTTTGAAAGAAGTTATGTCAATAGCCAAAACTGAAATTCCAGAGTCTTGGAGGTTAGCAGTGATCTCACTGATCCACAAGAAAGATTCCGATGAAAAGGAGATATGCAATTACCGACCGATTTCACTGCTGAACGCTGACTACAAGATCTATGTATCAATATTGGCTCAGCGACTGAGAATGGTGCTTTCCCAATTGTTGCATCCTGACCAGTCCGGGTTCCTACCAAAAAGACAGTTGAGGCAGAATGTACGCATGATTTTAAATGTTTTGGAGTATGGGGAGCTGAACCCAGATAAACAGCTAGCGATAGCCTTTCTCGATGCCGAGAAGGCATTTGATAATATAACTTGGCAATATATGATTGAGAATATGAAAGTAATGGGTTTTGGAGATGAATTCATAAACAGAATAGAGGCAATATATGAAAAACAGGAAGCAACAATAATTGTAAATTCGGACATGACAGGAAAATTAAACATAGAGAAAGGTACGCGGCAGGGATGCCCCCTTTCCCCCTTATTATTTATTATGGTTTTAGAAGGTCTATGCGAGACTATACGAAATGAGGAGGATATAAAAGGAATTAGGGCCAGAGGCCAAGAATATAAACTGCAGGTATATGCAGATGACATGGCAATTGTGATGAGAGATCCAGTAACCTCAATAATACCACTGATGAATGTGATTGGTAGATTTGGCCAGCTAGCGGGCTTTAGAATCAATACACAGAAGACAAAAGTATTAACGAAAAATTGAAGAAATTTCAAAATTCAAAGTGGTCCAAAAGGTAAAATACCTGGGAATACT
>NW_015169859.1:162045-191406 GCF_001447785.1 Gekko japonicus | reverse complement strand
AAATTGTAGAGATGGCTTAATACAAGAGATTGAAGAAATTTCAAAATTCAAAGTGGTCCAAAAGGTAAAATATCTGGGAATATTCATAACTAATAGAATAAGTGCGTTAGTACAGGATAATTATGAACCACTATTGAATACTATTAAAAAAGATTTGGACAAATGGTCAGCGTTACAATTATCAATGATGGGAAAGATCGCAGCGATTAAAATGTCTGTATTGCCAAAGGTTTTATTTCTGTTTCAAACAATACCTGTGCTTCGTAATACTACTTATTTTAAAAAATTGGATACACTGGTCAGAGGATTTATATGGCAAAACAAAAAGCCAAGAATTAGGTTAAAATTTCTGCAGGAGAAGTGCCAAAAAGGAGGCTTAGCAATCCCAAATTGGTTATTGTACTGTCAGGCGTCGACCTTAGTCTGGCTGAGAGAGTGGATGCTGCTACAAAATACAAGACTTTTAGGTTTGGAAGGGTTTGATTTAATGACAGGCTGGCATGCTGTATTATGGGACAATAAGGATGAAAAACATTCATATTTCAAACAGCATATTGTCAGAGCCAGTCTTTTAAAAGTCTGGAAACAAATTAAAACTACTTTTTATCGTAAGACACCGAGATGGGTAGCCCCTCTAGAGATTACTGTACTTCCCAATTTAATGTCCAAATCGCGAGCATCGACATATGAGGAGTTACTGAACGATAAAAATGAATTAAAGTCACAAGAAGAGTTGGAAAGACAAGGGATAAAGTTCTCGTGGTGGGAAAGAAACCAACTAAGTCATAGATTTATAAAGGATAAACAGATTGGGTTCACTGAAGGAAGAACGGAACTAGACAAAATTTTGTTAGGAGGAGAGGCTAAGCTGATAGGTAAGATTTATGCTTTTCTATTAAAGCAAGAGTTACAAGAAGAAGTCAGGGAAATAACTATGAGATTTTGGAGTGAAAATATAGGTCGTGATTTTGATATCCCGGATTGGGGAAAAATATGGAACAATATAAAATGTTTAAAAGCTGTAGCCTTGAAAGAAAACGTATATAAACTGATATACCATTGGTACTTGTCACCTGAAAGGCTAGCCCGAATGTATGTGGGTTTAGATGCAAAGTGTTGGAAATGTAAGTTAAAGCTGGGCTCATACTATCATGTATGGTGGACATGAAAAGAGATTACCAAATTTTGGAAAGAGGTGCACGGGATGCTATGTCAAACAGTCAAAAAACAAATTCCGTTAAATCCAGAAGTATTCTTACTGAACCTTTACCCAGATAAATGGAAAAAGAGAGATAAATATTTAATTTTGCATATACTAACAGCTGTGCAAATGTTACTTGCAAAAAACTGGAAAAATGAATCAGTACCAACCAAGACGGAGCTGATTAGCAAAATAATAGATATTGCGGAAATGGATAATTTGACGCAAAAAGTGAATGGGAGTATGAATAGCTTTTTTCAAAAAGTTTGGACGCCTGTATATAATTGGTTAGATGTAGAGAATATTTAATCCAGAAGGTTCGTGATGTTTTACAAGGGTGTGGTAAGTTGAGGGTGGTGAGGTGATGGGGTTTGATGGGTGTTGTACTGTTGGTCTATTGTTATCTGTTGTCTTATGTTATATGTTGGAAAAATAAAAATTTATAAAAATAAAAATAAAAATTAAGTCCTGTCAACAACATAAGTGGTGCTAAATTGAGAAAGGCAGGTGTTCAAATGCTTTTACTGACCCAATTTCCATATTTAGACAAATTCCAATGGTCACCTGTATTAGACTATTTCAGAAAAAAATCCATTATGCCTTTTGGTACACAATATATTGTGTCAGAAGCTTTCATGTATTAGAACAACTTTGGTAAATTCGCAAACATTTAAGTGGTGGGAACAAAGGGTCATACAATGGAAATAGTAGTACTGACTCTGATATTTCTATGTAAACCAGAGGTCGATTCGGGGGAGATCATGGGGGATCACAGATCCCCCGGGTGAGGTGTGGGGGGCGGGGCACACAACGAAGCCCCGCCCCTTGCTTCCAGCCACCCCGCTTCCGTCCCTCATTCAGCCAGGAGGAGGCAGGAGAAGAGGGAGGGTAAGTTGCTTCCTCCCCGCCTCACCCCACCCCTGCCTGCCTGGGGCCAGGGAGGGCCTTGACAGGGCTTCCTCACACTCCCGCCGGCCTTGCAGGTCCACCGCCAGGCCCCTGATGTAAGGGGGTGTGGCATATGCTAATGAGTTATGCTAATGAGTTCCCCTAGCTCTTTTTCTACGAAACTACCCCTGATGTAAACCTCAAATATACACAAGATACAAATGCTGTGACCCAGACACAATGACAATTGCTAGAGTTATCATGCTACCTAAGTATATTGTGTTAATTTAGCAATGTTAGAAAGAAACCCAAAATCCTGCTTTAAATCTGAATTGTTTTTACAGAAACAGATTAAACCAGCTTTCCCTCTGGAATCTGTCCTTCAGAAAAACTCCAGTTTTAATTTCCTAAAGTGAAAATAATCCTGAAGAATATCTGAGATATAGACAGACACCACCTTCCTGCCTAAACTCAAGAGGTCCTGTTGGGTATACCTCTCCTTTTTTTGGAGAAACAAGAGAGTCTAGTGTCAAAGAGTCCTTTTTTAGCTCTATTTGGAAAAGAAATGGCCTCCCTTTTTGGACTCAACTGAGCGACCCATGCTAATTCATGTTATCATAATCTCAAAACTAGATTATGGGGCTTCCCTTGAAAACAGTGCAGAAGCTACAATTAAATTCAAAATGTGCCAACATAAATGTCAACAGGGTAAATTAGCACTATGTATACGTGATCTCAATACTTAGATTTTTGCATGGGCTGCCTGTTTGCTTACATGTTTAATTGAAGATTCTGGTTTTAACTTTTAAATCCCATCCTGACCTAGGACCTTAATACCTTAGGTGCCACCTTTCCTGATATGCATCCCTGCAACAACTTCAGTTGTTATCCCAGGATTCGTGAATGGTGCCACTCCATAGGGTGGTAAGGTCTGTTTCAGTTCCCGCTCAGGCCTATCTGTTGCTGCTTTGGTGCTTTGGAAGTGTCTGCCAGAGCAAGGAATTTTTAATGGCCAGCTGTTCAAGAACCTACACAAAGTAGAACTGTATAAACAAGTATTTGAAACTCTCTGATTGCAATGCCGAGCCTGGGGTGGTGGTGTGTCTTGTTGGCTATCTCTTTTGGATAGTTCCCCTTTGTTTTAATGTTTTTGTACTGTATTCCAATTCTAATGGATTGTTTTAAGGATGTAGTGTGTAAAGCCCGAGGAAGTCTGGAGTCTCTATGCAGAGGCAGGCAAACCACCTCTGAAAGTTTCTTGCCTTGAAGATTCTATGGGGGGGGGGGGGGGGGGGGGGGAACAAAGCCACTTTCAATCTGGCTTCAGAAGAGAATACTTTAAATAAACTAAACTCCTGTATGCTACCAATGGCCCAAACAATTCCAGAGGGGTAGCCATATTAGTAGATTGTCACAAAACTTTAGCAGAATTTTCAACTGTCCCATTAGTATTACTAATGTACTCAGTCACAGTACGCTACAATAGGTAGATT
This sequence comes from Gekko japonicus, assembly GCF_001447785.1. Lineage (NCBI taxonomy): Eukaryota > Metazoa > Chordata > Lepidosauria > Squamata > Gekkonidae > Gekko > Gekko japonicus. The sequence goes on along the minus strand of NW_015169859.1, from coordinate 187,824 downwards.
TTTTTTGTTTCACGGTTTCTCTTTCTGCTCTACCAGATCCATACAAGTGATATTCTGTGATAATCTGAAGGCTTATTTTTGCTGCTGACAACTCAAGGAATAATTTTTACTACAACCCTAAATAGTATATCAACATGCAGTGACCTTCCTGTCTCTTATTGAAAGTAGAATTCTGCATGAACTTCTCCTGATGGTGAAGAGACGGCAGTCTAGATTCCAGTGTGATCAAGTTGAGATCCTTAGTCCACCCATTGTTTGCCATGTAACCTTCTCAGGGCAGAATATAACATCACCCTCAACCTCAGAAATGATCATGACATCATAATCAAAAATCCCACATAAAGAGCGGCTGCTGCCGGCATGCTGGGTTCTATGTGAAAGGCTAAAAGGCCACTCTTCTGTATCACATTTTACAGGCCAATCAGGGAATACCAGAAAGAACTTTATCAGACAAAAGCAGGGCTATTTTTGGGCAGGAACGCACAGGAACTGAGTTCCGGCTGGCTCCCAAGTTGGCCACACCCAGCAGGAACTCATTAGCATAATAGGCCACACTCAACAGCAGAAACTCATTAGGATTGGTTACAATTAGGGGTGTGTGGCATAACATGCAAAAAGCCCTGGGTTTTGACAACAAACAAGGTAAAGAGAATAAGAAGCAATAGGTGGGTGTGGCTGGATGACCACACTTCTGGTAACATGGGGGTGTGACCTAATATGCAAATGAGCTGTGCTGTCAGGGTGTGGCCTAATATGCTAATGAGTTCCTGCTGTTGGGTATGGCCTATTATGTTAATGAGTTCCTGCTGGGCTTTTTCTACAAAAAAAGCCCTGGACAAAAGTAATGTTCTACGCATCTGCAAGAACAAATCTACACGGATGCATCCCAAGAGCACAGTTCTCCAATCTGCTACACAAAATACATAAATGAGTCAAACCTAGACATTTTTTGGTACATTGACACTAGCCCTGTTCAGATGTTACAGTGAAAACATATATAATCTGCAAGTATGTGCATACTCCTGTTTGTAAGAAAGAGCCAACATGTGTTCCCCTTATATATGAAACTGGAGTTTTAATCACACATTCTGCTGTACTTGTGTTGACTGTAATGTGATAATTACTCCTGTATAAAGAACGATTAAGTGTCCTCTGGTACACTCACTGTAACTTGTGAACAGGGCTACATCGTGATAGGATGCCTGGTTGTGTGAGTTCTGTTCTCCAACTGCATGCTGCAAATACATTTATTTATTCAATTTTTTTTACCCTGCCCTCCCCACCAAGACAGGCTCAGGGCGGCTTACATGAAAAGGTTAAAAATATATTAAAACACAAGTGCTTATACAGTACAACCTCATAAAATACAAAACATACCAGATCATAGTACAAAATAAAGTGCTGGTGGCGGTAGCATCCTGGTGGCCAGGATCAGATGTCCCAGAGACGGGCCCCCGTCAGTATCTACATAACCGGCTATTGGTGTTGGCATAAGGGCCTTAACAGTCCCGTTAGTATTGTTAGTGTTGTTGATGTTGCTGGCGGCAGCTCCTAATCGAAGGCCTGGTGGAAGACCTCTGTTTTACAGGCCCTGCGGAACTGTAAAAGGTCTCCTGCAGGGCCCTGATGTCTTCCGGGAGCTCATTCCACCAGTATGGAGCCGCCACTGAGAAGGCCCTCGCCCAGGTAGAGGCCAGTCTGGTGTCTTTAGGGCCAGGAAGGGCCCAATGGTTTTGCGACCCTGACCTCAGTGCTCTCTGGGGAACATGCAGGGGAAGGCGGTCCTTCAGGTAGACAGGCCCCAGGCCATATAGGGCTTTAAAGGTCAAAACCAGCACCTTGAAGCGAATCTGGTATACTATTGGCAGCCAGCGCAACGCCTTTAGCAAAGGCTGGATGTGCTCCTGCATAGGGAGACCCATCAACAGCCTGGGTGCCGCATTTTGCACCAGCTGCAGCTTCCGGAGTTGTGACAAGGGCAGCCCCATGCAGAGAGCATTGCAGTAGTCTAATCTCGAGGTCACCATTGCATGGATTACTGTTGCCAGATCATTGCATTCAAGGAAGGGAACCAGCTGCCTAATCAACCGAAGATGGTAAAAGGCTGCCTTGGCAGTGGCCGCTACTTGGGCCTCCATCGTTAAAGAGGCATCCAGAAGCACTCCCAGACTCCTAACCCTCAGCACTGGCACCAATGGTGCCCCGTCAAAGGCCGGTAGTGGGATCCCTACCCCCAATCCGCTCCAACTCAGAGACAGGACCTCCGTCTTCATCGGATTCAATTTCAATTGGCTCAGTCTGTGGTAAGAAATTTTAGAAATATAGAAGGTTTGGGTTTAAAACTGAACCAAATAGTTTATAAAATCCATATACCTGTCTCTGTCCTTGCTAGCAAACAGGCTTGACCTTTTTTTCACTGAATTAGAGATGTAACACATCCCATTCCCAGGAAATCTCTACAGGTGTGAGACTTACAATAACCAGCAATAAAACTGCAGCTGGCCAGGAAGGACATTTGGGCAATTACAGACCCTAATCCAAAATGCAAACTCCTGAGATACAGGATTTCACATACCCCTCTTCCACCTCAGAAATAATTTCAAAGTTATCTCTCTGATAACTTCAAAGAACAGTTTATCCCCAATGGTGGGAACACCAGGAAAACAATAACACTATACTGATCCGGTAAATAAAAGTGTAAACTTTTGTTGTGTGAGACCAAGGAAGCAATTTCCTGCAAGACAATTTCAACTTCTAAATGTTAATTTACAACTGTAATTTGATTATTGAGGGACCTCTTTGATCATTTGGTATAAATACTGGTCCAATCCAACAGACTTTCGTTGGCTCTGGAAGGCTCAGGAGAGGTTTATCCTCCTGAGAATTTGGAGTCAACCCGAAAGGCCTTTCATTCTCTGCATGCTTTGGGGTGGGATAGAACTTTGCTTGTCTGTTTATTTTTCTGTATATTTATTATCAATATTTAGGAAATAGGATTCTACTGTGTTGGCAATCTGGCATAGCGTCGTGCTGGTCACCTTGCCAGGTAAATCTTTGAATGTTTTGTTTTAATAAAGATAAGTTTTATTTTAAGAAGAGACCTTTGAGTGTCTCTGCCAGCGGTTTCCAAGCTTTGGTAAGGAGGCAACACTCAGGGGACACACGAACCAGGAGAGTGTGGGTGGCACGGGTAATAGCGCATTTACAGACACATGCAGCCACACACACATTTTCTTACAACACAGTCTAAGCCATCCAGCCATGTCCTGCAGTGCCCGGTCCAGAGCATCCGGGGTAGAGTCGGACCGGCCGCCCAGCAACAGATACAGCTGGGTGTCATCCGCATATTGGTGACACCCTAGCTTGTGTCTCTGGGCAATCTGGGCAAGGGGGCACGTGTAGATGTTAAATAACATCGGGGAGAGCACTGCCCCTTGAGGCACTCCACAGATCAGTGAGTGCCTTCGGGACATCTGATTCCCGAGTGCCACCCTTTGTCCCCGACCGTGGAGAAAGGAGACAAGCCATTGCAAGGCAAGCCCCTGTACCCCCATGTTGGTGAGGCGGTGGATCAGTTGCTGATGGTCGACCATGTTGAATGCCACTGACAGGTCCAACAACAACAGCACTGCCATCCCGCCCCAATCCAGATGCATTCAGAGATCGTCTTTGAGGGTGTCTGTCCCATGGCCTGAGCGGAAGCCGTACTGGAATGGGTCTAGCATGGAAGTGTCATCCATAAAGCTCTGCAACTGTATCGCCACCGCCCTCTCAATTAAAATAGGGCAAATTGGAAACCAGCTGATAATTTGCCAATTCGGCCGGATCCAGAGATGGCTTTTTAAAGAGAGGGCAGACCATCGCTTCCTTGAGTGCCCCCGGGAACAGACCTTGGAACCCCTCACGGCCAGCTTTAATTAGCCATGAAGAGCACAGATCAAGGCTGCATGTGGTTGGACGTACTGTCAAGAGCAGTCTGTCGACTTCCTCTAGGCTGAGTGGACTGAAATAATCCAAAATCGGACTAGAAGACATGCATGGAGCCTTGAGTTCGCTTACTGTCTCAACTGTGGTAGGGAGATCGTGGTGGAGCGACAAAACCTTATCTGCAAAATAGCTCGCAAAAGCCTCACAGCCAATATCCAATTCCCTAGCATTAGGTTTGCCCTGTGGCAAGACTGTCAAAGACTGAATCATTCTAAACAATTGAGCCGGGCGTGAGCTTGCAGACGCAATCGCGGCTCCGTAGAACTTGGGAAGAGGTCATGGCTCAGTGGCAGAACATCTGTTTTCAATGCAGAAGGTCATTTCTATTATATATAAATCACTTCTAACAGATTCCCCACTCCTCCACTTGCACCTGGCTGGATAACCTTGGGCAAGCTGTAGTTCTGATAAGAGCTGTTCTTGAAATAAGAGCAGTTTCTGTCAAGAGCTCTCTCAGCCCCACCTACCTCACAGGGTGTCTGTTGTGGGGATGGGAAGGGAAAGGAGTTTGTAAGCCGCTCTGAGACACCTTTGTGTAGTGAAGGGCGGGGTATAAATCCAATCTCTTCTTCTTCTTAACTTGTCTTGAGTTTATTTGTTCTTTTAGATATAAAGGTGATGAATATTGTTAAGATTTAACCTCTAGTAGATTCATATTCAAGGGGTGGATGTTTATGAGTATTGTGAAAAAAATGTTTTTACAGATTATTGATGTTTGTTGTTTGTAACTGTTAATGATGATTCTTGAAATGTAATGTTTTGAAGTTAAAATTAAAAGTTTCAAATGCAAAAAACCTCAACAACAATGCAGAAGGTCTGCGGTTCAGTCCTCAGGATCAAGTAGTAGGTGATGTGAAAGAGCATCAACTGAGGACTGGGGAGCAGCTGGGGGACAGAATGCTGGAGAACGCTCACTTTGGTATAATTCAGCTCCAGGTGTTTACGTGTACCTCTAGTTGTTTTGAGGGGCACTACTGCCCTCCTAGGAGCTGCGGTGGCTCAAGTGGTTAAGACGCTGAACTGCAGGCTGTGGAAGATCGGTAGTTCAGCAGTTCGAGACCCGAGTGCGCCACATGACGGAGTGAGCTCCCGTCTCTAGTTCCAGCTCCTGCCAACCTAGCAGTTCGAAAGCAAGAAATTGCAGGTAGATAAATAGGTACCACTTCAGTGGGAAGGTAACAGCGTTCCGTGCACCTTGGTGTTTAATCATGCTGGCCACATGACCACGGAAACGTCTTCGGACAGCGCTGGCTCTTCGGCTTTGAAACGGAGATGAGCACCGCACCCTAGGGTCGGATTCAACTGGCTTTCGAGCAAGGGAACCTTTACTTTTACTGCCCTCCTACAATCCATTAACTGCCTCCTAGAAAATGCTAGGAGGAATATTGCCCCTTATGGATACCTCAGCACTTTTGGCCATTTAGCTTTGGCACATTAGTCTCCCTCTCTTGGGATGGTGCAGGGCCAGTGTGGTGGCATTTGAAAAGCACCATAAGAATGCAAGGAGACGTTACAGTGTGCTAGCACCAACATCTCCCAAGCTATCAAACAGCCACTTGTTCTAAGTTACATCTTTTAAATAGTAACACTGCTGCTAAGATTAGCTGAATAAACAGAGGCTACATTTCTAATGGCTGGTCTTTTATACTGACACTACGAAACTTCAAGCATATTTGTAATGCTGATAGCCAGTGTGGTGTAGTGGTTAAGTGCATGGACTCTAATCTGGGAGAACCGGGTTTGATTCCCCACTCCTCCAGTTGCACCTGCTGATGTGACCTTGGGTCAGTCACAAGCTCTGGCACAGCTGTTCCTGAAAGAGCAGTTTCTGTCAAGAGCTCTCTCAGCCCCACCCACCTCACAGGGTGTCTGTTGTGGGGAGGGGAAGGGAAAGGAGTTTGTAAGCCGCTCTGAGACTCCAAGTGAAGGGCAGGGTATTAATCCAATCTCTTCTGTTCTCTTTTTCTGAAAAATTATGTGTATGGTTTACATAGACTGTATGCACTTATGGAGCTGCGGTGGCTCAAGTGGTTAAGACGCTGAACTGCAGGCTGTGGAAGGTCAGTAGTTCAGCAGTTCGAGACCCAAGTTGCCGCATGACGGAGTGAACTCCCATCTCTAGTTCCAGCTCCTGCCAACCTAGCAGTTTGAAAGCAAGAAATTGCAAGTAGATAAATAGGTACCACTTCGGTGGGAAGGTATCAGCGTTCCGTGCGCCTTGGTGTTTAGTCATGCTGGCCACATGACCACGGAAACGTCTTTGGACAGCGCTGGCTCTTTGGCTTTGAAACGGAGATGAGCACCGCACCCTAGAGTCAGACTCGACTGGCTTTCGAGCAAGGGAACCTTTACCTTTACTTTTTATGCACTTTTACAGTACTGTGTGTTATGGGGCTACTATTAGCTCTTGATTCCTTCTAATCTAGAAGAGAGGTAACATAGTTAAAAATTAGGGATAATAGGCTATTAAATTTGAATCTAACACCACCATTGTTCCTTGCTTTTCTTCTACATGCACATTCATGTGGTTTTCTTGCTCTCAGGTTTCGAAAGATACAGTCAGGATGGTGCTATTGTTTGGGGAGAGATATTTCTGGGACAGACGTTTAAAACACAGATATATGTATTTCTACTGGTGCAGAATTTCTTAGGACAAAAATGTCCCACCTCCCAATGCTTTAAGCCTGGGATCAAGAGCATGTGTTCCATTCACCCCTCCCCAAAAAGCCACTTTTTCTAGTAGCTAATAGAAAACCACAACACATGTGAAATTGAACCTTATCATAATTATTTCTATATTTAATGGTAAAGTGACTGGCCTTCTTGCTATTCAACAAAGCAGCTAAAATGAAGGTTATGGAATGCGCTGAAATGGACATTGACAAATATATTAAAAGGAGGAATGGAAGAAGAAATGTATAGGATCGTGGAGGGTGTTTTATGACTGGCTAAAACTTAAGTACTGAGAATATAAGAGTAAATGAAGAATTATAAGAATGATGGATATAGTAGCTGTGAAGCTCTAAGGAGAAGATTTGCATGCAGAATGTTAAATTGGATATATATAACATTTTCTGTGCATAAACTAATAAAATTATTTTCCCTTTTTCTGCGCATAAACTATTAAAACTCTTTAAAAACAACAACAACAACAAAGCAACTAAACTAGGCCACTCACAGACAAGGCATAAATCTCTGCATATTCAGGGATCAGGGATACAGGAAAAAATATGACTTTGTAAACTAACCAGAAGGAATTGGGGGGGCGGGGGGGCGGTATCAACAGCCTGCTGAGGACTAAACATGATCCAAGGCGCACGAACCCTTAAAAGCAGCTGAAAGTTGGTTAAAGAGAGGCAGGGGCAGGGTTTGAGGCAGGGGCAGGGTTTAGCCTGTGTTTACAGAATCCCAGAGAGGGAGAGGGGAGGGGTAGGTAGCATTCCCAAGTGGGTACTCTCCCCGTGGTTCCTCACAGTCCCCAGCTTGGACTACATCTGGCCCCATTTCAAGACACACACACACACAACCCTAGGGCATGCTCAAGAATACACAGAATGTTGCGAGTGCCTGAGCATCATTTTAAGGGGCGAAATGCAAAGGGGTGGGTGGGTTGGATATTGAAGCTCCTGAATCTTACAGACTACTGGAAGGGAAGATTTTTATGTATATGGAGGGTGATTTCCCAGTCAGTAATTCCTCATGTAATTAATTGTACACCTTCGGCTTATAACAGTTTATAACATTTTACAGTCAATGTGATACTGTGGTTATAGGAGGACATCTCTAGGGTAAGCTCAGAATGAGGAACAGATACTAAACATTTTGGTAGATATTGATGTTTACCAGTAAAACCAATAAAAATTCTGACATTTACCAGTAATGGATGACATGCACTGAGGCAGGTTTGTAAATAACCCAAACAAACTTCAAGCCGCACACATTTTTATCATTTACCAATAAATCTCAATATAGAATAAGGGAATGTGGTCCACAACCAAATAGTTTCATTTACAAGCCTAGTATGAGGCTATAGCCCATGTCCAGGAGAACCCTATGAAACAGGACAGAACCCCTGAAATTGCCCCAACAGTTACAAGAAAGAGAAGGAACAGCAGGTACTCAGCAATGGGAACGGGAAGGACTCGGTAGGTCTTCTAGCCAATCAGAAGCAGCTACAGTAATGCAATTAATTAACATTACTGCCATGGATACTGCTGGTGGGTGATCCTTGATCTCTGCAGTTTTGAGTTTGGGAACAGAAGGTCACCTGCTGCGGCTGAACTGGCAAGGAAAGATGAGGTGTGAAAGTAATATTGGTCCAGATTCAGTAAAGTGGTGGGGGACTGGCAGCAGCAGAGGGGACCACTAGCTGTTCACTCATATACCTGCTCCTTTCCGCTTGATTGTATCTCTGTGATCTAGGCCAGGGGCAACGTCCTTTGAAAGTAAATCATAGACTTCAAGATAAGGTTGGCCATTTCTCCAAGGTAGCTTGGTTTGTCTTGAGATTTACTGGGGAATATCAGAATGTCCTGGCATCTCCTGCTGATCTCCAGTCTTCTGGAGAACATGCCCATTCACCAGGTTTGTGACACTTAGCATCATATTCCAAATTACATTCCTTCACCTGCCAATTTATCTTCCCTCCTGTTGCCAATAACTTTTAAACTGCTGCTGTTCAGACTGGTAGTACCTCCTCTGGTACTAACAGAGGGCAGCGCAAACCAAAGTCAGAACCCAAGGGGTGGCACAATAGGGTTACAAGGCCCACTTAAGTTCCTCACATCTTAAAGCCGGAGCATTATACACTCCTCTGTTTCATGCCACTGCAGTCTTCACCACGTGAATAGCTGCATTCAAAAACAAGTAAATTAAACCTATATACTTCCCCAAGCAGGGGTAAAATCCCCTTGGTGGTGGTGATTTTGGAGAGAGAAACCAGCATCAAAGGAAGAATTAAACAGCTTCCGCTAACTGGTCCCCCCAGAAAACGATGCATAAAGGGTAGATCCACACTTTGCATTTAAGAGTGGTTCATACACATGATCAAAGTGACCCTTACAACCCGCTAAAGTGGGCCACTTTACAGGAAATGGGCTGAGGCCAAAAGCCCTTGCTAAGTTCATGGTATTTATTGAATCTAGATATTTATACTCCACTTTCCTCAGCAATGGGGACCCAAAGCAGCTTACTGTTCTCCCCTCCTCCATTTTCTCATCACAACAACCCTGTGATGTAGATAACCTGAGTGTGTGTGATTGGCCCAAGGTCACTCAGTGAACTTTCATGGCACAGCAGGGGGTTCAGACCTGGACCTCCCCGATCCCTGTTCAGCACTCTCACCTCCAGTCTATACTGGCTCTGAGAGAGACAAGATGAGAACTGGGTTGTTTCTGCTTCCCTGCTCAGCCTCTCAGCCACTGTATCACCATTGCCAAGGGAGCTCCTTGTTCAGCTTTCAAATGTGGATGCAGAAGACAGGCCGGTTTAGGTACTTCTGTCTCCTCCAAAGAATGGGAATCATTTCTGCATTTAGCTGTTCATCTATTTCCAACCTATGATCTGCTTTAAGCAGCTTGTACATCAGAGGGTGATTTGTTAAACTTTGTTGCTGTGTGAGCCTCTCTGGCTTGGGGGCAATCCTTATACCTATACAGGATTATATGCAGTCATTAAGTTTACTGTTTTTCCAAGCAAAGAAGCCTCCTGCCTTTGACTTAGAGTGAACTGTGGCATGGTAATGCATACAGCTGCTGTTGTCACAGAGTCTTGTAGCATAGACCTAAGATTGTAATCAGAGAGCTTCTTAAAAATAGATTGTGCAGTTGTTGGTAGTGAACTGCAATTTGCTACTGCAGCCAAATGGAAGTGGGGAATGTGCTTGAGTCTGTGGGTATTAACTTATTTAGTGCATTGCCTCAAAGGAGAAGTGTCTGGGAGGGAAACCCAGATGCAGAAAGTACTTTAAATCCAGGCTGTTGACCACAGGCTGTTCAGACACTTACCAGTGAGTCATTATTCTGCATTGGCCAGGAATACACAAGAATGTTTGGGCACACAGATGACACTTTCTAGAAGTGGATGAAATATCTCCAGAGCATAAGAAGATGCTTGTCCAAATTGATTAGAATGAAAAAAGGTATTCAATTACAAATACAGTTCAGTGCAATTGAGCAGTTTCCCAGTCATTAATAATAATAATTAATGGCGAGTAATAATGTATGTCTGTGAGAAGGCTGAGCACCGAAGAATAGATGCTTTTGAATTATGGTGATGGAGAAAACTCTTGAGAGTCCCTTGGACTGCAAGGAGATCAAATCAGTCAATCCTAAAAGAAATCAACACTGACTGTTCCCTGGAAGGCCAGATCCTGAAGCTGAAGCTCAAATACTTTGGTCACCAAATGAGAAGGGAGCACTGACTGGAGAAAACCCTGATGCTGGGAATGATTGAAGGGAAAAGAAGAAGGGAACGGCAAAGGATGAGATGGTTAGACAGTGTTATTGAGGCAATAAACATCGATGTAACAAACATGAAATTGAGCAAACTCCGGAGGCCGGTAGAAGACAGGAGGGCCTGGCGTGATGTGGTCCATGAGGTCGCAAAGAGTCGGACTCGACTGTGCGACTGAACAACAATAATTAACCTCTAGGTGACCAGATATCATCATTACTACTGTCAGAGGGGACATGGCCAGTTTTCTCTGAAGCTCTAAGGGAAAATGAGAGTGTCCACAGGGCTACCTGACTTAAACATATAGCGCTGGAATTTTCCAAGGGTTAGAGTCCCTTCTAGTGGTAGGGAAAAACCATCTCCAGTTTACCTTGGAACCTGCATTCCGGCATCATAGCAAATTGGTGCTTGATAAGACTGGGAAGTTTTGAATCAAGCATCATACCCAAAAGTAGGAGGAAGATGGGAGACGAGAAACACACGGGCACAAAATCAAGATGTATTCATGCTCCATTACCTTGCCATTTAATTGCACCTTGTTGTAACTCCTGAATGCAGCCATATACATTGTCTCCAAACTAAAATCCTTATATCACAGCCTCAAAATTCTCAGTATTTGCTCAGAACTCTCATGCATGGGGAAGAAAGAGGGAAAACACTGTTACAGCACATACAGGATTTCCACAGTCTGCTTACCACATCTTAGGAAGGAACAGAGACCGTGTTGATAAGTTTCTCCAGCGCATCCAACAGCAAAGTTAATTCTGGAGGTAGGTACATTTTTGGGCTGGCTAAGAACTGGATGTTCTTATTGGCACTGCAGTGCATCTAAATGTAACACTGATTAATCATATATATATATCGCTCAAGTGTGGGCGCATCTGTGGATATTTAAATCCATGGACTGGGACCACACAAACCTAGGAGACCTCAAAGGTTTGCTGAACAATCTTAAAGTTGCTTAAAAAAATACATTCTGGGTTTCAAATCCCCCCCCAACAAAAAAGTTATCTGAGCATGTGCAGCATCTCCCTGGGGTCCTGCGGCTGATGCAGCATCTCCTGGGGCTCTGCTGCTGCAGCTCCTGGGAGCCCTGAGGCCGGAATAGTGTCTCCTGCCCTAGGTGTGGTGGCTCTCAGAGGCAGTGCAGTTGGTGCAGCGTCTCCTGATGCAGCCCCTGAGGCTCCTGACGAGCAGGCCACAGTTGTGGCAGCTCCAGGGGGCCCTGTGGTCAGCACAGCTGCTGCAGTTCCTAGCAGGCAGGCCACAGCCACGGTGGCTCCTGGGGGCCCTGCCACAGTAACTCTCAAGGTATGGAAAAAGAAGAGAGGGAAGATTTTCTGGGGGAGGAGGAGAGAAAGGGAAAGAAAGGGGATTCTCTGAGGGAGAGAGAGAAAGAGAAAGAAGGGGGATTGTCTGAGAGGGGGGAGAGAAATAGACGGAGGAGGGGAGAGAAAGAGAGGGGCAGATTTATTTTTAATTTTTATTTATTTTGAGATTTACATCCCATCCCTCTCTCGCAACGCAGGGCATGGGATGGCTCACAAGACTGAGAAAGGGTGGGGGAGGGTCACGGATCCGGAAGTATTATGACCAGGGGAAGGCAACTGTGTGAGAACAAGCAAGAGTCAGGAAAGGGTGGGGGTGTCCAGTGCTTTGTAGGCTGTGGTGTGAATCTCTGGTTGATGTCATAAAACCTTCTTTACTTTGTATCTGCAGTTTACTTGAATAAAATGCTTAATTGAAAAAAGAGGGGGAGATTGACCTACAAGGAGTGAAGAGAGAAAGGGGATAAGAGAGGACTGTAGAACAGAGTGGACGAGGAAGAAAGGGAGAAAGAAATTGACATAGAGGAGATGTGGGGAGAAGAAGAGTGAGGGAAGACTGATAGACAAGAGGTGGAGGCAGAAAGGGACAGGGGGGAACTTTGACAGGGAAGAGGAGGAGAAGGAAGGAAACAAACATGGGGGAATGCTCTCCCCACAAGTTTCTTGCAGGTCCCCACTAGTATATTTTTAATAGACAAGTCATCCAGATCTGACGATACTTAAATCTGATGATTTGAGCTGTGAACAAGACAGATCTTTTTACAAAACCTGAAAAATGCCCCAGATTTGCAGAAAAATCTGAAATCTAAAAAAACACATTGGAAGGTTTAAAAACCCGAGAATCTGAAACAAATGTTGAGCAAAGCATTAGCCCTGGTGACAGATTTGACGGCGGAGTACTTGATGAGCGAAATGAATGTGGCCTATAGGTCATATTCGTTATATTTAAAAAAGAATAATCTGCCTGGGGAAATATTAATGAGATTCTCGAAGAGACATGTGAGGGATACTATCCTGAGAGGGACGACAGGGACAGCCTTGAAAATCGGGGACAGCACCATCAAGATCCTTAAAGACATCCCATTTGGAATAAGACAAAGGAGAAGGAAATACAAATATTTAATCCTTTTTCTTCAAACAAATGCAATTAGCTACCTGTGGTTGTATCCAGAGGGCGAAACCTTTATCCTGAGAGCGAGGACAGGGACAACCTTGAAAACCCAGGACAGCACAATCAGGATCCTTAAAAACATCCCATTTACAGATGGGCGAGCAAGAGAAAGGTGATAAAGAGGACAGTAAGTCCAGTGGCGAGCTGGACTCGGGGTCTTTTGGAGAGGACTCTCGGTCAGAGAAGGGGGCAGCGGCTCCTAAAAGTCCTTATAAACTGCGAAGAAGACAGGATAAGAAGAAATGAAGGCTGAAGGACTCTGTATTGTGCCTTTGAAAAAGGTTGATAGTAACGAGATGCTTTGGGGTTTTTCTTTTTAAGAGTTAATTTAAGATTCAAAAGTTGTATTAACAGACCTGACTAAGTTCAAAAAATTGTTAGCGAGTTTAGAACTGACTTTGTACTTAAGCGATTTTGAGGATCTCCTCTTTTGGGATTTTAGATAGTAGTGGGTATTCTTTTCTTTATCCCTAATTGTAGTTCCATTTCCTTATTTTTTTTGTAGATTTGTAGTCTTTAGAAAAATGCAATAAAAAAAATCCCCTTCGGGGGGCCAAAAAAAAAAAAAGGTTTAAAAACCCTACATCTTTTTTTTTTTTAAGCAGAAGCCCTTAGTGGCTGTTGCTAGACAACCATACAATTCTAGGCTAGTTTCTGTGATTAAAACGCAGAGGGAAGGGGCCTTTTGGGGCCTTTATTGGCGTTCGAGAGAGGACTCATTGGAGCCAGGCCTGGCAGCAATCACTGGGTGACTTGATTTTTGTTGTTGTTGTTCAGTCGCACAGTCGAGTCCAACAGTCGATTGACTTGATACTACCTGATTTTCAAGATTTAACTAGGCCTGGCTGCTTGCTACTGTTCAACAACAGCCACCCTATGAAAGCCAGTGTTGCCTAGCGGTTAGAGCTTCAGAGTAGGGTCTGGGAGACCCAGGTTCAAATCACCAGTCTGCCATGGAAGCTCACTAGGGAATGTTGTGCAATCACATAATTTCAGCCTAACCTGCCTCACAGAGTTATTGTGAGGATAAAAAGGAGGAGAGGAGAATGATGTAAGCTGCTTTGGTCTACTGTGGAGAAAGGCAAGGTATACATGAAACAAATAAATAATAAATATAGCTGAAGATGGGAGGTGCCTTGTGAATGGCTTAGAAGGAGAGAATGAGGCACAAAAAGGGGGAGGATATGGGGGTTTCCAAGAGGAAGAGAAGTGGAAAATGGTGGGGAATGGGATACAGAGGGAAGTGATGTGGTTTCCACAAGTCCTTGAGGTTTTCCTACCATGCAAGTGGGCCTGGCCCAGACGTCATTTTCCTAGGCTGAGGCTGCGGGGAGGGAGCTGAAGACAGGGGCAGATAAAGGGAGGTTGGCTGTTGGGTGGGAAGGAGAGAAGGAAGCAGGAAAAGGGGGGATAGGGAGAAACTATAGGGGCTTTTGGGGAAGGCAAAGAGGAAATAGTAGGGAAGGGGATGTCCTTGTGGGTTCCCACTTGTAGTATATATATTTTCATTCTTAAAATTGTCTGGGAGGCACAATGTATTGGCCTGTCTGGCTCAATGAATATTAGCAGTGAGTGGAAAATAAACATTGGAACAATGATGCTCGGTGAAACATTGTTTGCATGCACTCACACAGCACAATGAGTGACACAACTATTAATGTGTGATTAACACACAAGAGCATAATATTTGCACTAGTTGAAAAGAATCACTAGTAAAACAATTAACATATATTCCTAGGGCGATTATTGAATCAGCAGATAGACTTACATTTCAGCTATCAGTAAAAAGACAGAGAATGGAGTAAGATCTCTAACACCAGCTGAATAGCATATGTAAAAAACAGCCTCACTCTCTCATGCAGGTCAGTCACAGGGTAGATAGCAATGCTAATAGCAAAGCAACAGACCCTGTTTCAAAGAGAACAGGCCTAACTCAGGGCAAAACTGGATGCTACATTTTACTCATGTACATTTACCAGTGACCTGCTCTGCGTCCATCTGGTTAGTCCTAGATCCAATACCACCACAGAAGGCACCATCACTTATACCCACGGGGATGAAGTACCATTGCTGTCCATTGTCTTCACTGAGTGTGTCTTAATTTGCCACTGCCACAGCTGTCCTCTGGTTATCCCATTCCTTCCTGGGCTGGATAGAACTTGGATGCTCATCTGGGGATGGGGAAGAGAAGTAGCTGATGGGAGGGTTGCTATGGCAATGGCAGAGTATGCACTTGGCAAGGCAACACCTATAGCACGTTGCACCTTGGGCTCTAACTGATAATGTGTTCCAAACTGTTAATGGGTCTAGCTAGATGGGCACAACCTGCAAATATACCTCTAAAAATGTCATGTCTGGTTAGGTCTCAGACAAAGAGATAGTGTGCTCATGTGTGTGTATGGGGTGGTGGTGTGATACTGCTTACACAGAATAAAGACAGCGATCCCAGTCATTGATGATATATAAAAACACTGAAAAGAAAGATTTATCAACATACTTCCCTACTGATAGAAAATCTGTTTGACTTTAATGGTTGGAAAGGTTCCCTCTCAGTTTCTCTCTCTTTTCTTCTCCCTCCCTCTGACCTCCATTAACTCTAAACCACGTAGACAGGACTTGGAATAATGAAAAGGAACTAAAGTTAATGAATATAATTAGTTTATTATTATGGCAAGACATTCATTTTTTTCATTTGTTAATTAATAAACTCAAATCCCTAATTTAAATGAGCATACTGATTGAGAGAATAAGGATATTGCTACTGGTCTCCGCTAGTTGAAAAAGACAAAATATTATCTTGGAAGCAGCTGTAGGTCTTTTGATAATAAAATTGCCTTAATAGCAAACTTCAATTAACACAAATTTTGTCACAAGTAGTCTTTTCCTTTCATTCTATGGATAAGGAGTTAAATGTTTATGGAACCAAAATTAAAGTTCTGCTGTCATGTAGTATTTCACATCTGTCTGTCTGGTTAATCTCTGCTTTGAAATCAACATTTCTGGGAGTTGCGTTCAGTACCATCTCCATTTAAAGTCATTATCCTCTCTCCCTGAAAATGATTTTCCTTCGTGCAAGCAAGTCTGTTGCTTTTATTGGCAGCACAGAGATTCTTCTGAAGGCAGATGATCTGATAAACTGAAAGCATAATAAAGGTGGCATGCTGACAGGCTTCCTGGGAACAGATGCATGGGAGTTAATTTTGAGATCGACACAGTCCAAGAAAAGACTCCCGCTCTTGCCCGAAGTCATCAGTGCTGATTATCCATACATCTTAGTGTCTCTGGCATACAACAAAAGGCTAGATACAAATCCAGCAGCACCTTAGAGGCCAACGAGATGTTCAGGGTATGAGTTTTCGAGAGTCAAAGATCCCTTTGTCAGGTACCTGAAGAGCTTTGAGTCTTGTAAGCTCATATCCTGAAATTTTTGTTGGTCTCTAAAGTGCTACTGCCAACCTAGCAGTTCAAAAGCAAGAAATTGCAAGTATATAATAGGTACCACTTTGGTGGGAAGGTAACAGTGTTCCGTGCGCCTTGGCGTTTAGTCATGCCGGCCACATGACCACGGAAATGTCTTCGGACAGCACTGGCTCTTTGGTTTGGAAATGGAGATGAGCACCGCCTCCTAGAGTCGGATTCAACTGGCTTTCGAGCAAGGGAAATCTTTACCTTTACCTTTAAGGGGCTACTAACTGGACTCATATCTAGCTGTTCAACTGCAGACAACACAGCTACCCTCTATAACAAAAGCTGTTGGTTTTGCTATATACCTTGATAAACAATGAAAAGAGAGGTACCAACGTGAAAGAAATGACCTGCTGGAAATAAAGAAAAAAATGGAGACAGAAAGGCAAAGTGTCAAAGGGCCTGGAATTTTATGATCGATCAAGACTCATGATAGCTAAACGGAACTCCCATGTTCTGAAGCAGCATAGCTTGGAATACTAGCTGCTGGAAGCAAAGAGCGGGAAAATGCTGCTGCCTTCCTGCTTTGTTTGTGGGTTTCCTAGAGGCATGTGAATGATCTTGGCTGAAAACTGGAAGGCTGGCCTGGGTAGAATCCATTCATTCCCTGGTTTTCTCCCCAATGTGGAGCCAAAGAAACTTACATCATTCTCCTCCCTTCCATTTTATACTCACAACAACCCTGCAAGGAGGGTTAGGCTGATGGTTTGTGACTGGCCCAAGGTCACCCAACATGCTTTTGTAGCAGAGTGGGGATTCGAACCTGGGTCACCCAGATCCTAGTCCATCACTCTAATGGCTACAGCATACTTGCTCTCCAGTGACAGTCTCAGGTTGTTCTCTTGTTTCTCAAGGATTTTCTTGGACAAAAGTGGCTTGATAAGGAAATGTAAGGGGGGAAATTTAAAGTAACTGTTTAAACAATACTATTTAAATCTCAATCGAATTAAATAGCCGACTATTGCTAGCAAAAATGTCAAAGGTTGCAATTCTGCAAGGTCTGCGCACACACAGAAGAACACAGAGCCTCCTCTTCTTAGAATTCAGAAGAGCCAGGGCCCGCTGCCATCCATCCAGCCACACTACATTACCACCAGGGCATCCCTTCCAAAGCAGGATCTTCTGAATCCACTCTCCAAGAACCCACAAGTTCATTTTCTCCTAAAACTTCATGTGGGGCTCTGCCCCTAAAGTTGCTGGAAATTGCCTATATCGTAGGGGCCTGGGAGAGGAAGAAGATGAGATTGGATTTATACCCCCGCCATTCACTCAGAGCGGCTTACAAACTCCTTTCCCTTCCCCTCCCCACAACAGACACCCTGTGAGGTAGGTGGGGCTGAGAGAGCTCTTTCGAGAACTGCCCTTTCAAGGACAGCTCTTGTCAAAACTATGGTTGGCCCAAGGTCATCCAGCAGCTGCAAGTGGAGGAGTGGGGAATCAAACCCGGTTCTCCCAGATTAGAGTCCGCCCACTTAACCACTACACCAAACTGTTTGCAGATGCATGCAGAGTAGCCCTTCACCAACCTTTTCTTTAATGAGTGCTATTTACGAGTAATGAAAAATATCCCAGGCCACTCCCCTGCAGCATATTACCATGGTTTGTTTCAGAAGAGCACCAGAAATGAAACTATAAGCTGAGCAGCACAGAGAAAAATCTAGGGATGCTACTTACCCGCTTCCAGTGTGAAGGCTCCTCCCGATCTTCCCTCCTGATCAAATGAGCAGCGGGAGGAAACATGGAGGAGGAAATGGTGCCATGCGATGCCACAATGTCAATTTTGTCCACCCACCCCCCACGACAAAACCATAGGCATTGATGTGATTCCTAGAGCACCACTGCAATGTGGGGATGTCACTTCTGGTTTTTCAGCCCTAAATGATATTGGGGCATTGCACGATGCCTTTTCTGCCTCTTTGCCCAACTGGGCTGTCCCACTGGTTGCTAGCAACCAGCTGAGCTGGCAACCATATGTGAAATTATATACACACAGACACAAACTTTTTAAAGGGTTGGAGGAAATCTTTTCCTGGGTCTTCTATCTAGGGAATACCCGAGCTATTCTGCATCAGCTGGGGAGCTATTGGTAGCTCATGAGCTCCCTGGAGTCCCCTGATATAAAGGACCTGCAGAAGGGCCTGCTTTGGAATGAATGTCTTGGCTGAGATGCTCTGAAGTCCATCATTTTTGCAGTCCTGTTAGCCATATTCCTAGTGTGTGTCCATTTGTGAGTGATCTTCACATGCTGCGATCTTCAGTGTTGCCATGCATGTGCAAGTTCTAAAAAATAAATTTTTTTGCTTGTGTGTTCTCTCTGTATGTTTAGTGTTTTATTCATTGTACAACTGCTTAATCATCAGGTTCTTATAGTAGAGCAGTGTCATTTTCATAGTCTTCTGTGTTTTCCTAGTTCATTGACACTGTTTCCAGGATGCAGCACTGCCATAATTCCTGGGTACTGCGCGCACCTTGGTGTAGCTATTTAGTATCTTCTGTTCTCCCAAAAGAGAAGATGACATTTTTAAAAAAGAACCATCTCCAAGGAGCTGAGAACATAGCAACTGTACTTGGAGATCAGCACCAGCTGAGGAGAGCTTTCAAAAGTCTTGTAAGTCTTGTCAGAGAGAGTCAGTCATCCTTTGGACTTTGACTTGGCAGTAGCCAGTCAGGAGGAGTGAGTGTGTGTGTCAGTCTGAAGGAAACAGACAAGTTCACTTGGGGCATGAAGGGACACAACTCCTTGCCTTTACTGTGTACCATCATATTTGAGGAAAAGTTCAGAAATCAGAACTTAAAGTCTAAGTGTCAGCCCTAGCTGAATTCTGTTTAATCAGTCGCCAGAACTGGGGTTTAGGTTTGACAGAAGAGACTGGACAGGAGGTTGAAACTGCCAGTCTAGCCAAACAGAAAAGGATTATCACTTCTAGAGAAAGGAGGATATTTTTTATGCAGTTATTCAGTGGGTTCAACTCAGAAGGGACCCCTGTTTTGTGTGAAAAGGAAAACAGTGTTAGACTCCTCAAGAGTCAAAAGAAAAAGTTGAAATCCCACAAAGAAGGTATTTAAATTCAGGAAGAAAGTGCTAGCTTCCAGAAAACTCAGATAGTTATATGAAACTTTACTAAGGCCCCGGTCACACGGGCTGGGTATCGCGGGAGGGAGGCGTGGCTAATTGCCCCGGTGCAGTTTGATCCGCAATTACGCGATCAGATGCGGCGGCAGCACAACACGGCTCCTTCCTTCTGCGCCATCGGGTAAACGAGGGACCGGAGGGGAATGCTGCGCGCTGGCGCAATCACACCATGGGAGTCTGGAGGCAGCCCGTGGCAAACGTTTCCTGTAAGTTTTATTTTTATTTTTACAAAGTATATTCACGCATATACTTATCATTACATACATATATCTTGTCGGAGTCTATTACATATTCTTTCCTTTATCCATTTGTATATCCCATCCCATCTTTCTTGAAATATTTTATCATCTTTTCCTTGTAGAATTACATTCAGTTTGTCCATTTCTGCCACATCCATGAGTTTCATAGCTAGTTCCTTTGTCGTTGGAATCTTTTCCTGTTTCCAGTATTTTGCTATTAAAATTCTATCTGCTGTGAAAATATAGGTCAATACATATACCTCCTTTTCTTTACATTCCTTGGGAATCATATTTAACAAGTAAATCTCCAGACATGGTTTTACATAAATATGAAGCACTTCCATTATTATCTTATTTACATTTTGCCAAAATCTGTATATCTTTCCACAATTCCACCACATGTGGAAGAAAGTCCCTACATTCGTTTTACATCTCCAACAGTTTTTATTTGTGGTTTTATATGCTTTTGCTATCTTTTCAGGAGTCCAATACCACCTATGAAACATTTTAAAGATATTTCCTTTAAAGGATATTGCTCTCATTAATTTCATTGATTTCCATATTTTTTGCCAATCCTCCGACTGAACAGTCTTTCCCAAGTCTTTCATCCACAAAATCATAGAATTTTTTATAGCTTCATCATATAGATATTCATCTAATAATAAGTTGTATATTTTTGAATTAGTTTATCATTGGAGGAAAGCCAAATTTTGTCAAGCTCGGATTATATTTTAGAAATTCCACAGTTTTGTCTTTATTATATCTGTCTTGCAATTGTACTTGCTCCCACCATGTAAGGTAGAGGTTCTTAGTTTTTAAGTATTCTATGGATCTTAGTTTGTTATCATCATCTAGCAATAGCTCATACGTCATAGATTTTTCTTTTAACATTAATTTTGGATTTATAAACGATTCTAAAGGTGAGACCCATCTTGGTATTTTTGTATAGTGAGTATCTTTTATATGTTCCCATGTTTTCATTAAAGCTGTTCTAATAATATGATTATGGAAGTTGGCATGAATTTTATCTTTTCCATTTTATCTTTTCCGTACGCATGCCAACCCATATAAAGGTCATGACCTTCTAGATATAATGTTCTCCAGTTTTCTAACTGAATCCAGTCTTTGACCCAACCCAACACGGCCGCTTGATAGTAAAGACACCAGTTTGGAAGTCTCAAACCTCCTCTTTCTTTTTTATCTTGTAGTATCTTTAGGGTGATTCATGCCCTTTTTGGGTGCCAAATAAATTTCCTTATAATTTTTTCTAATTCCGTAAAATATTGATTCTTTTTTAGTATTGGTAAATTTTGAGCGAAAAATAAGAACCGGGGTAGGATATTCATCTTGATTGTCGCTATTCTTTTCATTAACGATAACTGAAGATCTTTCCAGTTATGTAAATCTTTCCTTATTTCCTCTTTTAATCTGTTGTAGTTGTTTTCCATTAACATGCTGTTTCTATTTGTTAAGGTTATTCCTAGGTATTTAACTTTATTTGCAATTTGCATTTTTGTGGAGTTTTAGAGTTCATTTATTAATTCTTGCAGACAGTTTTTAGTTAGTATTTTAGTTTTGTTAAAGTTGATTTTTAGTCCAGCTATTCTTCCATAATCTTGAATTTCTTGTAACAACCTTGGGATTGTTAATAACGGTTTCTATAATAAACACTAAGTCGTCGGCAAATGCTTGAAGTTTATATTCTTCATCTTTAATTTTCAGACCTCTGATCTTTCCATTTTGTCTTATATTATCATTAAAAGTTTCTAATACAAAAATAAATAGTAGCGGTGAAAGTGGGCTACCTTGTCTAGTACCTTTTTGAATTTCGATTTTTCCTGTTACTTCACCATTCACTAGCATGCTTGCCTGCTGTTTTTTTATATACTGCTGAAATCATGTTTAGAAAGTTACTTCCACAGTCCCATAGTTCTAATTTTATTTTTAGGAAATCCCAGGAGACATTATCAAAAGCTTTTTCAGCGTCCAAAAAAAATAGTACCATTTGTTTGTCTACTTTTTTAACACACATTTTCGGCAGTAAGCCACGGGTGCGCTCCACTTCCCAGATGTTGGGGTGTGATCGCGCCCGGATAATCCGCCCACCATCCGTGCCTCTCCCGCTGCAACTTTGCCGTGTGACCGGGGCCTATGACACATTTCTGCTGAAAGAAATCTCCAAGGCAAACAAACCTCTCACAGTTAAGAACTGAGTCTCTAAGAATATAATCTTCAACTATACTATGTTGCCTGTACAAAGTATTATAATTTGTATAAACAACCTAATTTACCTCAACTTCTTGTCCCCTGCCCTATTCCTAACCCAACTGTGCCTGTTCAATAAACCCCACTGTTGTTTCTCAAAGGGAAAAGCTGCTTCAGCTCAAACAGCCTCTAGGTGGATTGTTTCTACTATAAAGGCCTACGAATTGGCATCAGTCCAGTGCCCTTTAAATTTACAGGTGCACTCCACAAGAACTCAGGCAACATGTACTGCATTTAGACAAGGCATTCCAATGACTGACTTGTGCAGGGCAGCAACATGGTCGTCCACAAACACCTTTGTAAAGCACTACTCTGTAGATGTCAATACAAGAAGGGAGATATCAGTGGGGATGGCAGTTCTACATTCCATATTCCAATAGATCACTCACCTCACTGCCTGGTAAGCCAGCTTGCTGGCCTTTCATGTGGGACTGCACAAAGCAATTACAATTAACACAGTGTTACACTTACCTGTAACCAATGCCCCCTCTAAGCTGTGGAGTCTTGTGAGCAAAAAATCTACTTTGTGAGCTACTGGCATTGAAGCTGTGAGCGAGTGATTTGGCTACTGCATAACTGAGTTTGCTCCGGAGCCCTCCTTCTTGCGCTAAGACAAAAATGTGTGAGCCGGAGGCTAAAAAACTGTGAGCTAGCTCACACTAACTCAGCTTAGAGGGAACACTGCCTGTAACTGTTGTTCATCTAGTTGTCTCTGTACAGGCATCCCTCCCTTCTACCCTTCTGTGAGCTCCTTAATTATGTATTTTTGGCTCGTAGCAATGGCCCAGGAGAAATGAGGGAGGGGACCCCTCCCAGGAGCAAATGACTGCTAGGTGGGGAAACGGCTTCTACGGCTCCGATTGGGAGGGGGCCCTCCTGCTCTGTTACTAAGCTAACTAGAAATCTTCTGGTGGCTGGCCTGTGTGCGTGCGCAATACCATGTGTGCCTGTACAGAGATAACTAGATGGACAACAGTTACAGAGAAGTGCAACACTGTTTTTAATTGAGTTACAAAATTAGAGAACAATGTGCCAAAGCATTTTATTTGCAGAAGTCCAAGGCAGGGGATTTGCAGAAGTCCAAGGCAGAAGTCCCTGTGCCATGTGTGTGTGAGTGGGCCGAACTGACCTTACATCCAGTTCAAAGAGTGGAGGAAATAACTTTTCTGTCGAAATAACTTTTAAGGGTTCTGCACAGAGTGGTGTTAGCAATATGTTGTAAGAATATGTTGTAACAATATGAACTGGCCTTTTGTGGAGAGTAGTATTTCTCTAGAGGCCATCACTGCACATGTGCAGAGATATAACACTGTGCCCCATGCCCTCTCATCTGCGACATGGGTATCCTGCAGGAGTTTACAGATTGTGCTTAGGAGAGCTGCGATTGGCTGAAGACTCAACTGGTATCCTAAACTACACCCATTGAGCTTATGCCAACTTTTTTGTCAGTATAACATTATGCTGGTACTGGGAGGAGGGTGGTACATGGGGTGAGGGGGCTTAGGACATTTATCAGTTCTACTTTTCTCCTGCCATGCTCAATACTGCCTTTTTTTGGCATCCTGCCACCATCAATGTATCTGGGGGCAGTGCGACTGTGGCTCAGTGATGGAACATCTGCCTTGTAGGCAGAAGGTTCCCAGTTCAGTCCCTGGCACGCCCAGTGAAAAGGATCAGGTGGAAGCTGATGTGAAAGACCCACTTCCATATTCCATAAATGACCCACATTAAAAATTCTATGAAAAGGGAGCCAGTTGTCAATATTTCATGCTGGGTATGGGAAGGCCCTGTTCTAAGTGTGGGCTGTGCCGGAGCCAGTTGTCAATATTTCATGCTGGGTTCTAAGTGTGGGCTGTGCAATCTACCATGTTAAAAGTCTTAATAATTCCTTCAAAGATTTGAAGAAATATTCAAGGAATGTTTTCACTCAAGACAGAGAGGCCTGTTTTCAAAGAACTATGCGAAAGGCTATTCACAATTTAGGGGGATCTGGGCACATTTCTGGGATGGCGGCACCCTGTGTTAAACCCCCGTGTAGAAAGGAGGGGGGTTTCCAAAGCAGAAATGTCAAGACTTCACCAACAAAGGGGGTGGTTTAAAAATCCCGCTGGGCTGCCCAAGTCCTCAAACCAAGAAGAAAATGGCACATGTAAAACGAAAGAGCAATAAGCGCTCTGAGAGAACCTCAGACCGGCTTCTGTTCCAGGGCGTTCCGCGCTCTCCTCCGACCTGCTTTCAGTATTCCCTCACGACGACGACGACGAGAAACACTGGGAAACAATCGGATTGTTCTCTGCAAATTGGTGCCTGAGGCTCGCGCCCGCGCGCGTGAGAATTCCCGACGCTTTCCCACCGGGGCCCCGTTTTCTCCCCCAAACTGCCTTAGAGCAGCATCGCTGGAGGAGCCAGGCAGGCTCCCCAAAGCGTCTCTCTCCCCATAAGGCTCTTCATCTCCATCCGCCATTCCTTCCCGTTTCAGCCGTCAGTCGATGCGGGGTGGGTGGTGGTGGGTGGGGAGGCTCTTCTTCGCCGAGGAACTGAAACCTCCATTTCCGCCTCGCCCCCAACCCCGGCTCTGCCCCCACTTTCCACCCGCCGCCACCGCTGCTGGAGGGAAGTGAAAATGAAATCGACTTTTCTGAGAAATGATGAAAGCGGCGGCGCCTGCCAATGAACGGCTGCGGCAAACTTCCGCACCTCTCTCTGCTGCCAGCCCCTGCCTCCCCCTTCGCTCGCTCTCTCGCTCTCTCGCCCGCCTGCTGCACAAACAGGCCTGGAAGAGGCGGGGGGGATTTCCAAGATTCAGCGCCTCGCGGTTTCCTTTTCCTTGTTTTGCTTTCGATCTGGACTCATCGCCGCCAAGAAGCAGAGGAGGGGAATAACTTTTAGTTTTGCTCCTGCGGATTTATTCAGCCGCCTGGTTTTCCTTTCCATTTTGCGTCTCTTGGCAACCGTGGTAACCTTGAGGGATTACATTAACATACCCTGAAACAAACTTATTGGTAAGGTACCCAAACGATTACTCCTTTACAAAGAATAATAACGCGATGGATTTGTCTCTTGGGCTTGGGGGGTGTTTCTTATCATCTCCCCCATTTGCTTGACACCTTGCCTTTCTCTCCCCCCCCCCCCCCATCAGTATATATGGATTTGGTTGAAAACAAAAATAAAAGGCTGGCGCCGTCGCGGGTCATATGATTTTTAGGTGCAGTCGCTGGCGGGAGAAAGCGAGGCTTTTGATTTCACTTTTGGATTTGCAGAGGCGGGAGAGGGATCGGCTGGAAGGGCGCGTGGCTCTCCTTCGAGTCGGCGTCCGAGTCTCGGGGGGGGGGCTCCGCAGTTTCTCCCGGGGGGCGCGCGGGAGTGACTACAGATGCCCTCTGCGGAAACAAAGGCGGGAAGCGGTCCTCTCCCCCTCCCTGCCCGCTTCGACCGCGGGGGGAGCGAGGAGCGAAGGACGCCGGATTCGGGGGGAAGCTTTAAATGCCGAGCGGAGCACCAGCAAGCCCGGAAGACGCGGCCGCCGGGGAGAGGGCTCGCCACTGGGAAGGAAGGGCAACTTTCTCCAGCTGGCACCTGAGGTTATTACGCATGGAGCTGCTGAGCTGGACACTTGTTGTTTTCGACCCGGGCGTTCCGCGTGTGCTGCGGAGCAGTCGCTCTCGCTCTCTGGCAGCGGCGGGTCAGCAGCCTGGGCGGCCGCGGGAGCCGGGTAAGCGGGCGAGGAGAGCCCTGGCT
>NW_015169859.1:129805-162015 GCF_001447785.1 Gekko japonicus | reverse complement strand
CCCCCCAGGCCCCGGTGGCCCCGCTTCCCCTTTCTGTTTTTCTGCTGCCAGGAGTTTGGGGCTGCTGGGCGGTGGCGGGGGAGCAGCTGTGTGCTTGGCACCGAGGAAGGGCGTCGCTGGCTGCCTTTCCCCGCAAAGGCCTTGTTGGCGGCTGCCATCGTCGAAGCCTCGCTTGCCCCTCCCTGTGCGCAAAGGGAAGAAAGCCGCGGCGCCGTTTGGGGCTGGTTTGGGGCCGACCCGGACAGCAGGGGAGCAGCCTGCCCGAGGCCGCGGTCTCCCTGAAGGGCGCGGGCGCCTGTTGCGCGCGGGGGGGTGTCAGAGGCTCCCCCTCCCTTTGCCCCCCCCACCAAGGGGCCAGTTACACAAGCCACCCCTCGGCCACTTCCTCTCCTGCCCCCCCCTCCTGAGCCGCCGGGTCAAAGAGTGACGTAGCCTTCCTTTGGGCCAATGGGGGAGCGGTTTCTCCGCAAAAGGAGACGCCACTGGACGGTTTTACTGCTGGCACGGGGGGTGGAGAATAATACTAGCGTGTATAACATTCTGTTCCAGGAAGGGAGGAAGGACGGACGGGAGAGTTCTGCGAAGGGTTGCGGCGGTGGCGGGCAGTTCAGGGAATTCTGCTCCTCTGGCTTGGATGGGAAAGTTACCCGAGAGCCCTGCGAAAACAAACAGGAAGTCTAGCGGCATTTTAAAAGCTTAACATTTTATTTCAGCAGAAAAGAGCAGGAGGAGTCCACTTGGCACTTTAGAGACTAACTGCTCCCCTCTTCAGATGCAGCGAGTGAATCTTCACTACGCGGTCGTTTAATGTAGGAATGTTAAGTGGGGAAGCCAGCAGGAGCGAAGGGGCGGTGAAACGTAATGATGTGACATTCAGCGGTGATCAGGACAAGTATCCACCCCTCACAGATGCTGACTAGTTCAGCTAAAGGACTGAATGGTCTCCGTGTTTGTCTTGATTAATTTGAATGTTACAGCATTTTATTTCACCCTGTACTTACCGGATTTCATGGCCCTTTAACCATGTTTGTTAATTTTTTTCATGCTCCCTACATAAAGAGTCTGCCACAGTGAGGAGGTACTCATTGCATCTGCAGAAGTCAGCTTTCTTTCATGAAAACATACCCTGGAATAAAAACCATTTTTTTAACCAAGTCTTCAAAGTGCAACTGGAGTCCTGTTTATTTTTGTTGCAGCACACTACCTCTCTGAACAGATATCCCTCACATACTGATCCTGTGCATGTTTAGCCAGAAGAAAGACCCATTTAATTCATTGGGGCATAAGTAAGTGTGCACATCGCACCATGACTCTTCATTCAGTGTCCTTTGTTGACCATGATACCCCTGGTATATGCAGGAGAGAGCAGAAATCCAGAAAGTAACGATTACACATTATACCTTTTACACTCAGGATTGATTAATGTAGAAGAAGGATCGTTTCTTAGTTCAGATGATGTCACCTCCGAGACCCAACCACTTCTAGTATAGGAACCACTTCTCATGGTAATTTTTAGCTGCCAGTGAGCTATGCAGAGCAATTCATGTGCAGACCTGTTGCACATGTGCGATTTAGCATGCCACGCAGTGGTTCTTTGTTTCCTTACTTTGGCTGCGGTCACACGGAGCATTAGCCACGCTACAGAGAAGGAAGATAGGAGGATTTTCCGGGCGCAATCACACCGCAACATCTGGGAAGCGTAGAGCTCCCGTGTCTAACCTGAGGCTTCCCGCTGAAGATGTGGCGTAAAAAACTAGTACCTCTGAGGTACTAGTTTCCAGAAACCGTGGGGCAAGGGCGGGCGTCTGATCGCGTTTCCGGTGGTAGTTCGTGGCATCCGGCGCCCGCCCATGTCCCGTTGCAAAAAGGTTCCCCCCCCAAGTCTCCACGGGATGCGCACAAGCACCCAACGCCGCATGCGCACACTTCAGTTAAAAAACACAACGGCAGTGGCGCCTAGCCATTGCTGCTGTGATCGCGCTGCTTCTTTGCCACACCGCAGGATTGTCGTGTGATCAGCACCTCCCCTCGAACCACGGGACGTTGGCGGGACGTGTGATCCGGCGGCCGCACTTTAGTTTGCTCCAGGGCAAACAGCCCCCCCCCCCCCGCATTTTCCGGCCTGTGTGACTGGGGCCTTTTCCATCACATTTGACCACAAGAGAATGCTAAATTCTAGCACTGTAAATTGTAGAAAGAGACACAGTATAAAACAAATCAATAGGAAGTTCTCCAAGTTCTGCATAAATAATACACATTTAAGTACATTTAAAATAATTATGTCTGCATAACTTATTTTACTTATGCTGGTATTTAGGAGTGAAGCAGGACAAAGACCTGATCACTGCAAAACCTGAGTAGCTTCCCATTGTTATGTGTATGGTTTTATGAAGCATTTTTCAAGGTCTCTGTTTCTGTCATATTGTTGCATGTGAGTGTGTGTTGAATAGCCCTCTGTAAAAGTTATGCATGTTAAAATCAACACATGTGGAGGCCAAGTCTGTGTGGGCTCGCTGGTCCTCTCCTCTGTCTACATGTGATCAGTGGCTTCTGAGCATAGCGTTTATGTACGTTCCCTTCCCTTTATCAGAAACATTTGAAAAAGCAGCATTCCCAATTGCAGAGCTAGTGCCTATGTGCACACCCTTAACATGCACATAGACACCCATGTTCATGAGTTGGCCAGTTCACATAGGCCACTCCCCCTCTGTGTATGTTGAATTAAATGAGTGTAGTGTGCCCTGCCCTGGATGGCTCAGGCCAGCCCAAACTCATGACGTTTTGGAAGCTAAGCAGGGGTGGCCCAGGCTGGTACGTGGGTGGGAGACCTCCAAGGAAGTCCAGGGTCGCTTCCTCTGTTTCTGGCCTTGAAAATCCTGCGGGGTTGCCATAAGTTGGGTGCGACTTGATGGTACTTTCCACCACCACCAATATTGTCTTTAGATGACTTGTGTGTTTTAAGAAACAAAGACAGAGATTCTCAGGATATTTGATTGTAAGTAAAGGTAAAGGTTCCCCTTGCTCGAAAGCCAGTCGAATCCGACTCTAGGGTGCGGTGCTCATCTCCGTTTCCAAGCCAAAGAGCCAGTGCTGTCTGAAGACGTTTCTGTGGTCATGTGGCCGGCATGACAAGAAGCCAAGGTGCACGGAATGCTGTTACCTTCCCACCGAAGCGGTACCTATTTATCTACTTGCAATTTCTTGCTTCCGAACTGCTAGCTTGGCAGGAGCTGGAACTAGCGATGGGGGCTCACTCCATCATATGGCACTCGGGTCTCGGAACTGCGGACCTACCAACTTTCTGGTCTGCAGTTCAGTTCTGACCTTACACAGTGCAGTTGTGGAATACATAGAGGCTTACCTATAAATATATAGAAGATAATTATTGGTACCAGATGTGTGTCAAAATGATAGCATCCCTTGGCAAAATGGTGGTGGTAAATCAGTCTCATTATGTGGCAAAAAAAGCTTAACAAATGCTCTGTTCAAAAACATTCTCCCATGTCTGACCTAGATTCCCAAGAAGTAAGGAAGTGGGCAGCAAAGAAGCTGATAGGTGTTTTGAGTTCTTTCATTTTTACCAAAGCAGGGGGCATCCCAGGGGGAAAAAACCTCTTTGCAGAAACTTACAGAGGGCTGCTGCTAGATAGGCTGGTCTCCATCTAACCAACTGGCCTGATCTGGTAAAGATGCATCTTCAGTCCACCATCCAGCTACTGTGGGCTTCAGTTTTTACTGCCTGCCTCTGAATGCAAAAACAAAATGGGATGGTAGTGTGAAATTTGGGGAAGTTGGAAAAAATTGAAATACATGCAAGACTTACTTTCCTATCAAACTTAAATTTTTTAAAATTGATTTAATAACATAAAGCACGTCATTTATAACTTAATTCTCCTTTGCAGTTGCACTATTTGGTACGGTTATGTGATTTAAAAATATGAATGGCTTCTTTCTCTATAAGAAAATTGCAAGTTTACGCAATACTTGAGTAAGAGCTGCAAACTGCTGCATTTTAAAAGTCCTCAGACTTTTTCATGAATTACATTTTGAGTGGTAGAAAACTTGCCTTAAGAAGCATTTTACTCATTCTAGAGGAGAAAATATTTCATAGGAACTGGGGGGGGTGTTTTGCTAGTGTTCACCCAAATCTTCCAATATCTCTTTTGGAAAAAACCCAACAACCCTTGAGGCTTTCACATCTCTAATCCTCACAGCAACCTTCTGATGTAGGTTAAAGAACATAAGAACATAAGATATGCCAATGTTGGATCAGGCCAAAGGCCCATCCAGTCCAACACTCTGTATCACACAGTGGCCAGAAATACCAGTGCCATCAGGAGGTCCACCAGTGGGGCCAGGACATTAGAAGCCCTCCCACAGTTGACCCCGCCCCCCCAAGCACCAAGAAGACAGAGCATCACTTGCCCCAGAGTCCCTATCTATACCTTGTGGCTAATAGCCACTGATGGACCTCTGCTCCATATGCTTATCTAATTCCCTTTTGAAGCAGTCCTTTTGAAGCTGAGAGTGTCTGACTGGTCCAAGCTCACCCAGCAAGCTTTCATGGATTTGAACACTGGTCTCCTAGATCCTAGTCCAGCCCTGAAACTACGACACAACATGGTTGAATGGGACATGATGAAGTGGTATGAAGATGGGCGCAGATGGGAAATCAATGGCAACCACTTTAACCCAGTCATGGCTCGGCCTGTCACTATCAGTTCAACTGGCATTAGCAGCATTTGTGAACTTAAAAGAAAACTAGTACAAAAGAAGGAAGTGAGGGAGAGTAAGGGCCTGGTCGTTTTGTTTACTAAGCATCTGAAAATATTAATGCAGCCTAGTCCTATACACCACAAACACAGAAGTAAGCCATGCTGATTTCAGTGGGACTGGATTTCAGCGTGCACCACATAGCATTCTTAGGCGCTATATATTCTAAAATAAACTAAAAATAAATAGGGACTGTGTTCCAATGGGAATGAGTTTGCAGATTGAGAGATACTGATCCCCAAAAGGCACCGCCTGTGCAGACCTTATTCCATTCAGTGAGACTTTTACTGATGGGGCATTTAAGGGATTGGATTGCTGAGCTACAGTTCTAGAACTGCTTGCAGCATCAAAATTGCACTGGTGTCTGTTTTGCTTTAATGGCACAAGAGCTTTTAGGAGCACAGCCCAGGATACCCATTGACAAGTATGACTCATTCTTCTAGTGTTTAAACAAGAACAAACTGTGCTCTCAATATATTGTTAATGTTCTTTAACATTCAGCATCAATTACTTTCTTTTACAATGCCTGCTACTGTAGTAGTTAATGCTTTCTTTTCTTTTTTGGAAAAAGCTCAGTTTGAGGAGTTTTATTTTCTGTTTGAGAATATTATTGTCTTGGTACCATAGGTTGGAGAGCTGCCTATGGCATTCTGGCAACATGAGCTGTGTGCAAAAACAAAACCAAAAGCCAGGATCCAGAGACGCTTTAGACATGCCCAAGCTTTTGAACATTGCCAGGGGCTTTTGACTTGTTTGGTCTGACAGCCATCCATGCCATGTCACAAACTACTGTTGAATGACTCCTTGTCATTCACAAGCGGTTTGCCATGTGGAACTGGGTGGGGGCAGGGATCTCACATTCCCATGAAAGAAAAACAACAGCTAAAGCCTCTTGTATTGCTAGTAACTGTTGTAGTGCTCTTTGCAAATTGACCAGATTCTGTACCAAAGTTAATCAGTTTTTGAAATCTTAAGTAATTATGCAGGTAACTCGCTGCATTTTACTTCCAATTTGATTTATTTAAAAGGATTACTAGGAATTCTTTGGTAAGGTCTGAAGGATATGAAAAGAGAAAGTGGTATGGAGAATGAACACAGTCAGGTTGTAGAGGAAAAGAGCAGAGAAGGTCTATTCAGCTTTTCACTGGATTTAGAAACCTGTCTTTAAAACAAACGAAAACAGTAATCTCGATTCATATCAGGAAATGTTGTGTGCCAAATTCTGTGCATTGTTTCAGCCCCACGTAGCATGCACAGTGTTGTGGTTACTTGTGAAAATGATCCGGAAGTGTCAGTTTGGTCCAGTTGGCATAATCTTGGAATTACACTACTTGAAAGACCCAGATCCCCCTGTGTTTTTTCATAAGTTAACTTTGATTAATTTCAAAGGTGCTGCTTTTTGGTATGTCTGCTTAAGATCTCTCAGCCCTAGGAAGGGCATCACTTTCAATCTCAACATCCATCTCACAAGGTTATATTGGCACTTTGTGCAATAAAATTTGCAAGATGTTCAGTATGCCTTAAATGGTAAATTTAGATTAGTTATTCTTGTGGAGTTGAATACTCTTTCCTTTCATTTATTAGCTTCATTGACCAGAGGTCTTAAGCCAAATGTACAAACAGTTAATATAAAACACATTACATATAATTACAAGATAATTTAGACCAAACATTTTTACAATAAAACTAATAAGCATACTTATAAACAATATTAATAGACAACATAAACTCTATAAAATCCCATGATATTATGGAAATTAAATTTGTATACATAAAACTACCTACAGCATTTCAAAGCTGCTTTAAAAATAGCACTATTTTGCCACCAAGCGAGTCATTTCAGGGTCCTCATCTGCTAGCAGTATGGTTATCACCCAAGGTTCTATAGGGAGGTGATGTCTATGTAAAATAGGAGTGATCCAACAGGATCTGGTGTCAATCCACTGGTGGCAAAATAACAAAAGATGATCCAAGGTCTCTATTGCACCTGATCCACAATCGAACACTCTATTTGAATACTGTTTTTTTGCAAAACCGCCACTTAGCTCTGCAGCTGGAAAAACATTCAACCTAGCAAGCGTGAATACTCTTCACTCCAGAGAACAGCAGATCCACAAAAAGTGTGCTACATAGTAACCAACTACACATTTGTAAATTTACCAAGCAACCTTATTGCATCCGTTGCTGAACAGCCCTCACTTCATATAAAACCAAACCGAAGAAATCTCTGCATTGTTTCTGTCCCCACAGACAAAAACAATGAGATTATAGTGGTGAAATAATTTGTGTTTTCAGTGCATCTGTTTTATTATGGGAAAGGCCAGCACACTTTCTCAGGCAATATTCCCTTGACATCTGCAGGCATTTCTATATGGAGTTTGACATTAAACTTTATGGGCAGTTTTGCAAAATGCATTGCTGGACTTTTGCCCTTCTCCTGTCTGCTTGTCATGTATGTGATGCTAGCTCTGAGTAATTTCCGCAAGTAGTAATTCACCAGTTGCAATCAGTGTTCCCTCTAAGCTGAGTTGGTGTGAGCTAGCTCACATTTTTTTTAGCCTCTGGCTCACACTTTTTTGTCTCAGCTCAGGAAGGATGGCTCCAGAGCAAACTGATTGATGCAGCAGCCAAATTGCTCGCTCACAACTTTAATGCCCATAGCTCACGAGGTAGAATTTTTGCTCACAAGACTCTACATCTTAGAGGGAACATTAGTTGCAATCACAAGCAACTTAAATTGGTGTTGTTCTGTTGAAATTAGTAGAACTGGTTTAAGGGTTTGTGGTTTGCAGCCTAAAATTGCTTGGCACCCTGTAAAACAGGGACCACTGTATCCTATGAGCTGCTGAACAAGGGAAGTCGCTTCCATGATTGGAAGTGAGGGCTCCTACCGCTAGCACAAGAAGACCATTGTTTCCCTTATGCCAGGGTTCGGTCTCATTCCTAGCTCAAATCCCAGTGAATCAACACTGGCACCTAATGAGCCACTGTTGGACCTGGAAGCCAGGAACTATTTGCCATTGCATTGAATCTAAGTGGCCAAAGGGTTGCTGGCTTTACAGATGGACAGGTGGGGATTCTGAAAAGTCTTAACACTGGATCTGGAACCAAGGAGTGTGCTAGGTGTCGGTCTAGGAACTTCTCTGCATTTTCAGGAGGTATCAGCAGCGTCATATTATGATGGCACAGTCGTAGCCATGTGGTCACAATAAGATCGCAAGGAGTTATACAGGTGCATGCCCCCTTGCCCATGTTACATTGCTACAGCGTTGGCTTAATGTTATACTTTGGTGCATTTCTCTGGCAGCATACACCCGTCATCATAAGTGTTTTCTAGTTTTAAGAAGCAACAATTTTCACTTGCTCCTTTGTGATCCTTTGGCTTATATTGTTTAGCTCATGGTATTAGTAGATCACTAGAGCCAAGTGCCTTTGCTTCCCCCAAATACTTTCCTTTTAGAATAGGCTGTGCTGATGCTCATGGTCTTTTTGATAATTGTATTTTAGAGCCAAGTGCCTTTGCTTCCCCCAAATTCTTTCCTTTTAGAATAGGTTGTGCTGATGTTCATGGTCTTTTTGATAATTCTGGAAAGAATTTCCAGCCAGATCAAAATTGGTTAGTGAATCTGGAGGAGGCAGGGTTGCTTTTCCTGAAGTTGCTATATCCTGCAGGGACTTTATGCTGGTGGTGCATGAAGATAAGATGATCTAAATATTAGGTGTACATTTGTGAGCCAGACATCTGAAATTAGAAGTTATTCAGTTGGCAAGAACCCCAGGTTAAATAATTTCTGGACTGTCATGTAAACCTTTGAGTGTGTTAACCAGAGAGCTAAATATTGTAGATTTTGAAGCCATTTCCAGGGGTGATTTTTTGGGGGGGAGGGAAAGAATAGAGACATAAGTAATACTAACTTTAATATCATACCTGCTTTACTGCTTTAAGAAAGTTCATAAATTCGTTAGCATTTAACATGATACTTTTTGGTATATGGATGCATGTAAAAGTTTTGTTCAAACAAACTGTAGTTATATCTCATAAGAGACCACAAGAACTACAAAATGCTTCACCCTATGATAACCCTTAGCTGTTGCCATCCAAGTTTCAGGAAAATAAGGCTGCAATTGCATACTTACTAAAGAGTAAGACCCATACACTGGGCACTCTTTTGTAGTAAACAAAAGAAGGCTTGTTATTTGGACATAGAAACAGTCTTCATTTAGTCACAGTATTAAGGACTCACAGGATTAAGGACTATCAACAGATTTGAATGTTAACAAAGGGTACATTGACCTCTTCAATTGTGCATTATCATGCATATCCGTTATACGTTATATTAGTTATAGACGTAGTTAAGCCTATTTAAACGGTAAATATATCCTTGAAAATAGATTCAGGTGGCAACTCCAGCTGTAGAAGGTGGCAGCAGCGGGGAGAGGAGGAGGAAGGGAGAGGGGGAAAGTTGGTAAGTATGAAGAGGAGTTGGCAGGGAGAGAAAAGTGGCATTGAGGAAGAGCTAGAAGCTGTGATGCTGGCGGGATGGCAAAAAAGAGAAAAGCAGCGGAAAGATACGGGGACAATGGGAAGGGTTTTGAGCAAGTAAAATACTGCCTTCAAAAGTATTTTATTCATTCCAAAATTAATAATAGTTCATAGGAGGTTTTTTTTTTCATTGTTCCCCAAACATTTCTAGAAAATTTCCCTGCCCTTTGAACTCATCAGTGTCTTTGCAACACTTAAACAGACGTGTTTTCTTTTCACAGCTTCTTCTTTCATTATGTTTTGCAATTGCCAAGAAATGTATGTTTTCATTATGGCATTTGGGGTATTTTGGCATCTCAGGTGCACTTGGTGTGTGTTCCTCTTTGCAGCTCAACAGTGTAGGCAGACTTAAGAAGCAGGCATAAATGAGCACGTTCAAATATATTCAGACATATTCAACAGTTAAACGCATAAACTTAGAGAAATTCTGAGTGCTTACAGAGGAAGTGGGCGGGGGGGGAGACTCCAGTCTCAAAAGAGACCAGCATTTAGATTTTCACCCATCTGTCTAGGCACAGGTATTCTGAAGATAGGACTGTTTGTACCTCAGAGCTGTGAGTCTGTCAGTTTTCAGAACTGGAGAAGTTACCTATGTATAGAATACCTAAAGCAGCCCACACCCTGATAGTAAAGCAAACTCTTTAATCCGGCATTAGCACATACTTTTAGAGATTGTTCAAATAGCCTCTACATCTGCTTATAGAGAACAGTTTTACATCAACAAAACTTGTATGAATAAGCAAGTTCAATTACAACTAGACAAGCTTGTATCACCAATCATCAGATATCTTGCTCTCAAGCATATTCCCAAGGTGAACTCCAGTCAAACGTTTTGTTTACTTTTCCAGGTTCCTCTTCAGAAAAGAAAACATACCCCAGTCTTTATACAACATCACTTGGTGGAACTGAGGCAATGTTATTTTAAGAACTCATTCTTCTTTATGTACTAAGTGTTGATAGAGAGTAGGGTTGTCAAGTCTGAATTTCGCCGCAGCGGGGGACTCCTGGCTGGTGGCTGGAGTGCGCGCATGCCGCATCCACATCACTCGCAAGTGACGCGACCACGCCGGGCACGCTGGGGGCGGGGCCACGACCATCCGAGGGGAAACCATAGAGTTTTCCCTCAGATGACCGTGGCCCCGCCCCCAGCATGCCCGGCGTGGTCGCGTCACTTCTGGGTGACGTGCACGTTGGGGCCCGATCCGCCGGCAGCGGGGAATGGGCCTCTGGGGCGGGGGTTTCCCTGCCCCCCGGGGGGACTTGGCAAGGCTAATAGAGAGGTTGGTGCTGGTTAGAAATCCAGGACTGAAATACCTCCACTCTGAGCCCTTATTATAGAAAACTGTCCTGTTATTGCTAGGCCTTACTGTTTTAGAAATCTGTATTGTGTGGTGAAATGGGGAAGGAATTAAAAAAATGATAGAGCTATACCTTAATTAATACAAAAAGAACCTCAGTAGGTACGAATGTAGAGTGAGGCAGGTCTAATGTCTGAGTGATATTTCATGAAGCAAATAAATTTCCATGTATCTGTTATGAGTCTACCTGTGAACATTTATGTCTAAGGAGATACCTCTAAACTTAGCGGGCTGCTTATCAGACACATGCCAAAGAAACACAGCACAATTTGCCACAGCTTCCCAGTGCATTTGAACAACATGTTTACCGACCTGTGACTGCAGCCTCCTGTTTCCAGGTTGTCCCGTGACCCCTAGGAGCAGTTGGGGCTGAGTAAGAGGAAGGAGGTGAGCAATTCCCACTCCACTGATGGAAAACACTTCCATTCAAGGAAACCCTTCAGTGGATCCAAGCCATAGATTGAACATTATTGACGTATCCTTTTTCCCATTAAAAAGAGCCTCCCCTCCCTATATTTTATGGTGAGTCTTGGCACTATTTCATGAGATACGTTACATTCATTCAGAGATACCAAAATACAAAATGTTTGTCAACCATATCAATTATGGTAGGAATATTCATGTTCTAAACAGAGCTTTTCGTAATCATCTCTTTTGAACCAGTATGTAGGATTTTTTGCTTCTGTGTATTTTCTGAGAAAAAGTGTGTAATTTCAGGGGAAATCCTATGTCTGAAACTTCAGTTTGTCTTCATAGTTGACATGATATGAGTGTACTTTGTATCTGAGCAACATTCCATGAGTACAAAATATTATGTGATGCGATTATCAGAAAAACACTCATATGTCATAAAAGTATTGGTTAGCCAGTTCACCACATGAAAATGTGTTTCTTGTGACTTTTGAAGTGGCTTTAAATGTGTGTTTTCTTCCCTTGAGGGGGAGAGGTTCACTGTGACAACCACCTGAAATAGATGTATAGGTAGGGGTGTGCAAAAAACAACAACATTCGTCCCATTCGGATTCGGATGAATCGGGGAGAATCAATTTCGGCTGGCAGTAAGACTCCCGCATGTCACTTTCGTCAGTGCCAGCCAACTGGGGAGTCTTTCGGCCAGCCGAATGTCAATTTCAGCCCCATTATATCCTATGGGCCATTGAAGTCAATGGCGAAAACATAGGGTATATTCTGGGGGCTGGAGGGGAGGGGGCTTGAGGGAGAGGCTCCAGGGTAGCTGCTGAAGCCTCTCCCCAAGATACTAACCAAGTTTGAAGAAGAGTGGACCAGGGGGTCCAATTCTACGGGCCCTCAAACAGGTTGCCCCTATCCCCTTCATTGTTCTCTATGGTGGGAAAAAAGTTACTTTTTCCCTTTTTTATATATACCGTATAGTTTATTTATCATTTTTCCATTACAAAAAAGACATAGCTTATAATAATCATTTTTGGAGTTTACATTAAACCCTTTCCCCCCAATCCATTTGTTAACTTTTTGCCATCTTTTTTGAAACACATTTTAATCTTTTCCTGATAATATCATATTTTCTTTGTCCATTTCTTTTATTTCAAAGATTTTCATAATTAACTCTTCTCTATTTGGTATTTTATCAGATTTCCAAGACTTTGCAACGAGGATTCTAGATATAGTAAGAATATATAATATAATGTATAGGTCATCACGCTTGATTCCATCTGGTATTATGTTAAGCAAATAAATTTCTGGTAACAACTGTAGATCTATACCGGTAATCTCTATTATTACTTGTTTTATACTTTTCCAAAATTTACAAATCTTCTCACATCTCCTATGTGATATTATGTTCCAATGTTGTTTTTACATCTCCAGCAATTTCCTGAGACATTCTTATAACACTTAGATATTCTATCAGGCGTCCAGTGCCATCTATAAAACATTTTGAATATATTTTCCTTGTATGGCGTAGCTCTTAATAGTTTAACAGATTTCCTAATTTTTGACCAGTTCTCCAAATTTATATTATAGCCTAAATCTTTCATCCAAGATACCATACATGGTTTTATTATTTCATCTTGCATCTCATTTCACAACAAAAAGTTATATAATTTTTGGATCATTTTATGTGAGGATAGCAGCCATATTTTATCTAATTCCAATTTTGTTTTGGTAAAGTTCCTTATTTTATCTTTAACAAATCTTGATTGTAACTCTATCTTTTCCCAATTTGTAAGATTGCTATTCATTGTTTGTAGTGTTTCAAATGATTTCAGTTCATTATTTTTGGTTAGCAATATTTCATAAGTAACTTTCTTATTATCTGTTAACAAAGTTGGCATTATAAAAGCCTCTAACGGAGAAACCCACATAGGTATTTTAGCATAGAACCTTTCTTTAATTTTTCTCCATACTTTCATAAGTGTCCCTCTAATTATATGGTTATGGAAGTTTTGATGTGTTTTGTGTCTTTGTCATACCATACATAGGCATGCCAGCCCATGTGTAGGTCATGACTTTCCAGTTGCAGTATTCTTCTGTCCTCCAACAATATCCACTCTCGAATCCATCCCATCGCTGCAGCTTCATAATACAGATACCAGTCTGGAAATTCAAGACCTCCTCTTTTTTCTTATGTCGGAGTAATTTCATTTTAACACAAGATCTTTTAGAGTGCCATATAAATTTTCTTACAATTTGATCTAGTTCTTCGCAGATTTTATTATTTTTTAATATAGGAATGCATTGCGCTAGGAATAAGAATCATGGAAGGATATTCATTTTTACAGTAGCAATTCTACCCATAAATGATATATGGAGATCATGCCATTTATGTAGATCTTTCCTGATTTCTTCCAATAGAACCCTATAGTTATTTTCATATAAATTAACATTCTTACTTGATATTGTAATACCTAAGTATTTAACTTTACTTGTGACCTCGATATTTGAAATCAATTGAATTTTGTTTATTTCTTCCTTAGTACAGTTTTTTGTCAAGATCTTGGTTTTCCTAAAGTTTATTTTTAGTCCTGCTATAGAACCATAGCTTTGTATCACACTTAGCGAATGCGGTATAGATGTTTTGGGGTCCTCCAGAATAAATACAAGGTCATCAGCAAAAGCCTGAAGTTTAAATTGTTCGCCTTTGATTTTGAGTCCTGTTATATTTATATTTTCTCTCACCATATCGTTTAGCGTCTCTATTCCGAAAATAAATAATAATGGCGAGAGTGGACATCCTTGCCTCGTTCCCTTCTGAATAGGGATGTTTTGTGTTAATTCTCCATTAACAATTACTTTTGGCCATTGTTCATTGTATATAGCTGTTATCATCTTCATAAAGTTTTCACCACATCCCCATATTTCCATTTTATATTTTAAGAAGTCCCAGTTTACGTTACCAAAGGCTTTCTCTGCATCGAGAAAAACCAAGGCCAGTTGTCTTCCAGGATGTTGTTCATAATATTTTAAAACATTTACAATTGTTCTTAAATTATTCTTTATTTGTCTTTTTGGGAGAAAACCTGATTGGTGTCGATGTATAACTTGGATTATTATCTTCTTAAATCTAGTGGCTATAATTGTCTCAAAAATCTTATAATCTACATTCAGAAGAGAAATGGGTCTATAATTTTTAATATCATTTTCATCTGTATTAGATTTATGGATTAATGTTATTAATGCCTCATTCCATGAGTTTGGTATTTTCCCTGTATTCATAGTTTTATCCATCAGTTCCTTAAATATAGGTAATAGTTCATCTTCCAGTTTCTGATATACTTCAGATGGTATACCGTCTGGACCCGGTGATTGTTTTTCTTTTGTTTTTTAATTGCTTCCACTATTTCGCAGGTTGTAATGTTTTTATTCAAAAAAAAATTCTGTTCTTCAGTAACATTTTTCCTGTTATGTTTCAAAAAAATTCTTTAAGTTCTTGCTGATTTTGTGGAACTTGTTTATAAAGTTCTCTATAAAATTTTCTCCTATATCTAGTTCAGTATTGTCTTCTTAGACTGACAAGGCTTTCTAGAGCCTCAAATAGAGAACAGTGTTTCCCAACATCTGGAGATGCTAGGGACTGCATCTGGCACCTTCTACATATCAAACATTTGCTCTAACTTGAAATCCTTCTGCTCTGTGAGGACCCAGTGGCTGCTGAAAGTCACTGGAATGGCACGAAGCATATCAGACTCCAGATACGTAATGAATATGGCTAAATACCTGACTTATCGGGATGTGCCATCCTACAGAAGAACTCTTACCTTGGCTCGTTGTGCGGCTATTCCCTCTAACGCCCTAGTGGGGAAATATAGAAAGATACCATATGAAGACAGGTGCTGCCCATGTTCTATGGGAGAAGTGGAATCAATGTCCGCTGTCCTTTTCATCAAGCTTACAGGAACACGCTTATCACCCCCTCTTAGATAGACCAACACTTGATGCAGATAGTGCCAATCTTGAGAGACTTTTGATAGAGGAAAATCAACAAATCTCTAGACAAATAGCTAAATTCTGTGCACATCTGGTAAAATTCCACAACAAAGCAGTTCAAGCATAACCCTTATCTACCTTCCACATAACTCATAATTAGTTCAGTCGTAGATATTTTATAATTTTTGATACAGTGGATTTTTAAACTTTTAATGATTTTAAGGTTATATGTCTAAATATCTTTTAAGCTGAAAGCAAATTTGTTTGTACCTAATGAATATGTATTTCTTTGATCATTGGTCTTGGACCATAAATAAGCATTGATTGTTTGAACTGTAGAAGATAAGCAGCTTAGATTTTCTTCAGGCCAATTTTGGCCTTTAGACCAAAGACAGTCTGATATTATAACATTCTTCTGTAATGGAAGCCAGCAATGTGGCTCCTCAACATTTCAGGAGTCAAAAATGGCAAATTAATGCCTATTAGCAAGTAAAAACCAGAAACACCTTTCAACCACTTGTTGCCTTTTAAAGAAATTTGTCATAGTTTCACATTTTGCTGTCACAGAGTTAATGGGTGGCCTGAGTTAATCATGATATTAGCCAGTTTCGTAGCAACCCTCTATGGCAGGGATGTCAAACTCATTTGTTACAAGAGCCAGATCTGATATAAATAGGACTTCGTTGGGCCAGGTCACTTGTGTCATAAAATGCCAGGTAGCGAAGATATTAACTTTATAAAGGACACCGACAAACACAATTAAAGGGTTTTTAAAAACTTAAAATACAAACTTGCTTAAAACAGTAAGAGTCTTGCCATATTTTATTTAACAGTCTTTGATAACTGATACTTCCCCCAAAAAACCCCCTCAAAAAATGCCTACCTAAAATGGCAATTTAAAAAAATAAAACATCAAGAAAAAGCACAAAGATCACAGCAGAAACTAAAAATAAAAACTAAAAATATAAAATGGTCTGAGCCTAGGAAAACATGAAATGGCCAGGCATTACAAGCTTCCCCTCCCCCCAGGTCTACTCAGAGTGGCTGTGGCTCTCCAGTCCCCCTTTGGCTGTGGATTCCCAGGTTAGAGTACTCACTCAAGCACCTGTTCTGAGGTCCATTCAGCAGAGGCAAGCTGGCTCAAAACATCAGCCCTTTATTTGCAAGCAGACAAATTCAACTGGCATACACACACTGGAAACTGAAACTCTACTCCATTGAAATACATTGCAGCTCAAAAAAAAAAGTTGCAAAGAAAATGTGAAATGGATTTTCCATTAAGATTTTTGGGCCCAGATAGACCACTCTGGAACTGGAATGACAGCCCCCAGAGTGAAATTCCATTCCCAAAACACAGCTGCTACTCCCAAGGACCTTCATTCTACTCTGGGGGCTGCCATTCCAGTCCCAGACTAGTCTGTCGGGGCCTAGAGACCTTAAAGGAAAATCCATTCTGCATTTTCTTTGCAGCTTTTTTTGTGGTTCAGCCCAGAGGAGCTGCCTGCTGGAGAAGAAACTGCAAAGTTCAGCAGCTCCGATCTCCCTTGGAAGGGTGAGGACAGGTAGGGGAGGGGGCGGGGAAGAGAGCCACGCCTGATTAAAGCCCTGGGTGGGCCGCTTCCAGCCGGTGGGCCTTTGGTTTGACACCTCTGCTCTGTGGCCTTCCTATATGGTTCTTTAGTTAACTCCGGATGGAGAAAGGATGGAATCCACTCACACCTTCCAGTAGACGACAGGGAAGCAACAGTCCATGTGCAATCTGCTGACCTTCTGTCTTTCCACACACCCCCACAGATTCATAGAGTCAACAGTAACAGTGTTTTACAGCTAGCACTTTTTTTACCTGTGATGGTATGGTGGTTTCAGAAAGCCACTGGAATGGCATGGCATTCTTTGGCATATGTCCCAATTATTATTTGGCATTGGGTTAGACTTTTTACCTTGATTCTGCAGTTTTTCTTTTTCCTCCACTGACATTTTGTTGAACCTGTACATTTGCCAAAACAGTTCGGGAGTTCTATTGATTTTTTTTTTTTAATGCTGCCTTTTCTCAAAAGCATGAGGTCAGCATACATGGTTTCTCACAGCGTACCCAACAATAATCTTTAGTGGTAGGTGAGTCTGAGACCCAATGTCTTCTGCGTCCCAATCCACAGTTGTTTCTTCTTTTTTTAGAAATTAGGATTGTGTCATAGACTTTTGAGGCTGAGAGTGTTACTTCTGTGATTCCTGGTTTTGGGGGCTTTTTTGTCACCACCCTGTTGTTGGAAATTGGTTGAAATAAGCCTGTTGTACAGACGTTTTGGCACATGACTTAAAAAACAACAACAACCCTGCACACTCACTAGTAGCACAGAATATGCTGCTTGTTTCTTTTTCTCTCTGTAGCTTTTTCTTCTTCTTTTTGTA
This sequence comes from Gekko japonicus, assembly GCF_001447785.1. Classification (NCBI taxonomy): domain Eukaryota; kingdom Metazoa; phylum Chordata; class Lepidosauria; order Squamata; family Gekkonidae; genus Gekko; species Gekko japonicus. Next base: position 144,528 of record NW_015169859.1, on the reverse strand, counting down.
ACTTTTGTTTCTACTTTCCATTTGTTCTAGTTTTAGGCTGGGGTGAAAATTTCAGTGAATGCATTTGCCTCTCGGATAGTTTTGGAGCTCTTGCACTGTTTTGTTTGTTTTCTTTGGTGATATTCTTATTGGCACTATTTCTGGCAGAGATGAATAAGAGGAAATGGGGGAAACCTTTATAATTGCATGGCAGAGTTGTTGATCAAGATCTGTAGGTCACAGTGTTGTGTAATCTACTGGGAACCATCCATATAAGAAATCTTCACTGCTAAGTCTGCATAAATGTTTGGACTGCCTAACTTTTATTCAGCAGTGTTCATTCAAGGGAGGAGCGTGTTGCTACCACAACCAGATGACCAGAACATCCCTCACATCAGTGCTTTATATATGACTAGGAAAAAGGCCCATTCTGGAAATAAATACAATGGCCTCTAGAAAGAGGCTCTGGGCGGGTGCCATTTTCTCCAGAGGAACTGATCTCTTCTACCTAAAGAACAGTTGTAATTTTGAGTGATCTCCAGTCCTCACCTGGAGATTGGCAACAGTGGTTCCCCAGAAGGGAATAGTTGGTTTGGAGGGTGGAGTCTATGGCTTTGTACCTGTCCGAGGTCCCACGCCTCCTGAAACATCACCCACTCCAGGCTCCATCCCTCACATCTCCAGGAATTTCCCACCTGGAGTTGGCAACCCTATCTCCTTCCACCCAATCATCAACCTACCTTTATTTCCCCCTCACTCTTCAGCTTTCCACCCCCCACACACCTGCAGCCTCTCTTGAGCTCTGAAGCCCTGACTTCTACGTCACATTGGCTGTCATGGGGGCCACCTCAGCAGCATATGAGGATACAGAGACCACCATTTTCTCCAGGGGAACTGATTTCTGCCATCTGGAAAGCAGTTGTAATTCTGAGTGATCTCCAGCCCTCACCTGGAGATTGGACACATTTTACCTCAGAAGAGCAAACTGTTTAGAATGTTAGAGGCAAAAGTCAATCAAGTCGCATATGCAAACGACCTCTGTGTTCCGAGGCAAAGGCCAATGAGGCTGCATATGCAAATAACCTCTGTGTTCTGACTGGCTATGGGGGGGAGAGGAACAGCAAAATGTTTAGAATGTTGGAGGCAGGACTCAGACAAAGCAGCCAGTGGATAGGGAGACCCTCTGAATGATAGATCAAAGAGCGAACTGATTTTGGAGCGTGTGGAATGTTCTAGAGAAGTGCCACCACCATTCGGCTTTTATTTATAAGGGAGATGGTTCTAGGAGTGACTGCCAGATTAAATAGCTAGATTAAAGCTTTAAACTTTTGACTACACTACTCAAAACTAGCTCCTTCCCACCCTTTGTAGATCCTGTTTGACCATAACCTTGCCCGTACCCTTAGCCAATAACTCTTGTTGACATAGTACTTTTAGAAGGGACACTTGCTGTAGTCAAGGCAGAGATGGTGAGTTTTGCAAGGCCAAATGAAATGGGAGCTCTTCGTCCAAATCACAGGGTTTCCCCTTCTGTTCTTTGCTTCCACAACTTTGAAACAACCTCCTGTTTAGCAGAAAGAAAAGGGGATTTTATGAAGAGAAGTATTTTTATATGAAATTAAACAGCAGGGCTTTGTTTTATGATGAGAAACTCCACCCTCTTCTGTGGATTCACATTAATTTCACAAGTGTGGAGACTGTCTAGTGCAACCAAACAGAATTCCTTGCATGAATCTAGGTTCTAATTATAGGATTCAGGGAACTTGGGTCTGGTCAGAAGCTGGAGCTGTTCCAGGATGTAAGGAAGCACTAGCCCTATTTTAGGGAACACTAAATGCAGGCGAATTCAACCCCTTGAAGGTTCTCTCACTCACCAGAACTCTCCATTGCATCCACAATAAAGTATCCAATTCGGAGATTTTCTGGTGATTTAAAGTACTGATTCTAATTGCATTCTGACTACAGAGAATGAATTTTGTGGTTGCAGAATTCTAATCACCCAGTGAATATGTGCTTCCTAAATGCTAGTCTGCCCTGACCTGGATAGCCCAGGCTAGCCTGATCTCATCAGATCACAGAAGCTAAGCAGTGTCGGCCCTGGATAGTATTTGGATTAGGAGACCAGCAAGGAATACCAGGGTCGTGATGTGGAGGCAGGCAATGGCAAACCACCTCTGAATGTCTCTTGCCTTGAAAACCCTACAGGGTCGCCATAAATTGACTGTGACTCGATGGCAAAAAAAAAGAAGCCCAAGTCCAGCCATGCACTTACTGCAAGGGTGCAGCTTACCCAAACGCAAGTCTGCACTAACTTAGAGCAAAGACACAGCATGACTCCGGGATTCCATCTGGAATAGTATCAGTGGTTGAAAGTACTTTATATCAACTTTGGAATGGTGTACCAGCTGATCAGCAGCTGCACTAGCTGACCATTGTAATCCCAAACCGAGTTACACCATCCCTTCTAAACCCATTGAAGTCATTGGGCTTAGAAGAGTGTCAAACTCTGTTTAGGATTGCACTCATATTCACTCACAGGACATTTCCAGGTCAGGCAGAGGCCGCCTGTCTAATCTTGCAACTCAGTGGAAGAAAGCATATATTTTTGGAAAACATTTCTATGCCGCCTCTTCAGAGACCTGCTGGAGGTGGCTCACAAAAATAAAAGATAAAATCAGAAATACTTAGACAAACCACACAGCATAAAAGATGTTGTGGCGTGGTGCTAAAGCAGCAGTGCTGACATGCAGTTCATTTGCAGGTACAATTCAAAGTGGCGGATCTGGCCTTTAAAGCTCTAACGGGCCATGGCCTGGAATACCTTCTCCTCTACCAGCCTCCCTAAGGCATTAAGGGCTTGAGGGGAGATGCTGCTTTGAATACCTTCTGCGGGTTTTCTCAACAGCAACATTTTCTCCTTGGAGGTCTCTGCTTAGAAAGCTCATCAGGTGAGTCTTGTCCTCAAACTGTAAAAACTAGGACAGAATTTTTATTCTAAGTGGCATTCAGCTGCTTAGATTTTTATTTTCTGAATAGGTTGTATATTGTTATTTAGTTCTAGCATTGATTGTATTGGTTTAATTAAAGGTTTAAAGTTATAATGTGATTATTTTAATTATTATTTTTTTTGCAAGCTTCCCGCGTGATAGTAGTGGGGTTGGATATGGATGTGGACGGATGTAAATAAATATTTCCTCCTGGTGATCTGCCTGCTAGCAGATGGCACCTCCCTTTGGTTCTGTTGGTGCATCCCTTTCTATTGTGCTTCTTTTTGTGGGCCTTTTGAAGCAAACACCAGAAATGGGGAAAGGATGCACAGCCTAGGCCAGGGGACCCCCAACCTTTTTGAACTTGTCCACACTTTTGGAATTTTGAGAGCAGGCAGAAGGATGTGAAGGATGGGGCTTCAGAGTTATATGTAGACAAGTGGGGGGACCCACAAGAAATTTGTGAGAGCGGCCATCCCATTCCCTCCACTTTTGCTTCCTCCCTCTCTTGGCCTGTCTTTCATTCTCTTTCTCCCACCCAACCTCCACTGTCTCTCTTTCTCTGTCAGCCAATGTCTTCCGCCACACAAACACACTCACTCTTTCTTTTTCCATTGCAAAATGCTTTCTTTCTCACTCACGTATGCACACACCTACTTTCTCTCTGTCTTGCTCCGTCCTCTTTCCATTCTGTTGCAACTGCCTACTTTCCTTTCACCAGCCCACACTGTACCCCTCTCCACTGATGGGAGTCAGTGGAGTGAGCTGGGGGGGGCTTCTCTGCCCCATCACTTCTCCCTGGCCTTCTCCCCCCCTTCCTGCTGCTCCTCCCATTCCTCTCAGTAGCTGAGGGGACTTTTGGGGAGTGCAGCCAAGGTGGCAGAACTGAAGTCTCCTCACCCAGCTGTTCTTCCTTGTGTTGCTCCATCTGCCTCTTCCTGTCTGGCCATCCTTTCCCTTCCCACCTCTTAAGTAAAACCGGGTGGGTTTCTAGTGGGAGTTGCTGCCACCTTATCCCTCGCACCTCCTAAATTCCAGTCTGCCTACCTCCTCACTAACTTGCCCACCACTCTTCACTCCCCACTTCCACTGTGAGGTAACGGCTCCAGTAGAGCTACGTTTTCTGTGCACATGTGCAGACCACACACCTCTGTTTTGAGGGACTTAACCCCCCTCCATTTCCCCCCAGTTTTCAGATTTTTTCCCAGAACTGGGGGGGGGGTGTTCCCCCATGTTTGGAGAAAATTCTGCTTTGTGTCAAAGTGGTCCCAGTCCACAGATTTATGTACCTTCAGATCAGATACACAGATAATATAGTATGATATAGGGTTTATTTGCTGTTGTGTCTCTACCCTTCTCACACTGACTAAATCAAGTAGCTTCTAAAGACAGGGATACTGGTATCCGCGAGGAAACCTTCAGAAGTTTGTTTAATGAATCTGCAAGCTATCAAATGTGGGCTGGAGTTGGAGTTCTTATCCCTTCCTATAGTGTCTTGGTTATGTTTGGAAAAATGTCCACCCTATAAACAGATGTAAGACAAGATGTTGACACAGTTTACAAATAAACTTTGTTTCCTACCATGGATTAGTTAAAAGATTGTTTTGCAAAGAGGCTCAAAGCTATTTACAATTGTATTGAACAGCTTACCCTGGGCACAGTCAGTATAGAAATGATACAGTTAAAATTTGTGAGTTTAGAGGCAGAAAGCAACTATCAGCCAAGCATATAGACTTCTGCTGTAACCTTTAAATGGTTAGTTCTCCTGGTTTACTCTTCAGGAGATACGTATTCCCCAGGTCCCTAATTAGGACCCTTTGACAGGCACCGAGTCTGACTCGTTAGTTTTTCTCAGATATAGAAAAACTAAATTCTAAATGTGAACCTCTCCCAGCATCCTCACTTTTTTAGCTTGCCTCTTCAAAAGCCAGACTCAGAGACCCTGGATTTCCTAAACCAGTACTTTTGGCAGTTAACCTCTGAGTTTGTTTTCCACATCAAAAATACCCTTGTCAGTTAACTCAATGCAAGTGTTCTTAATTTATCCACGTTAACCTACACCTTGATGCAACAGATCAAGGTGGGGGTAGGGGGAAACAGCCAAATCCAAGAAGGGACAAAAGTGTGCATTGAGTAAAATAGATGGCACTCATGCCCCCCCCCCCCAAATTTTGACAGATTTCTCATTAAAAGTCTTGCTCAGAAACTCACATTAGCATTACTGAGACTGTAAAGCCAAGCATTTGAAGTGCAGTAAATTGTTTTATGCACAATAACCAGACTCTTGGAATATAAGCATAAACATAGTCACGTGTGCATAATTTTTAGGGAAGAAGAAGAGGAGGAGATTGGATTTATACCCCGCCCTTCACTCGGAGTCTCAGGGTGGCTTACAAACTCCTTTCCCTTCCCCTCCCCACAACAGACACCCTGTGAGGTAGGTGGGGCTGAGAGAGCTCTGCTCTTTCAAGAACAGCTCTGACAGAACTGTGGCTTGCCCAAGGTCATCCAACAGCTGCAAGTGGAGGAGTGGGGAATCAAACCCAGTTCTCCCAGATTAAAGTCCCACGCACTTAACCACTATGCCAAACTGGCTCTCAGTTTGGAACAGAATGGTGTGCCTCCATCAATGCCATGTCCTTCCCACCCTTCCTTTCCCATTTGAACAGGGAACAGGAGCAGGGTGTGAAACTCATATTTCCACTAACAATCTAAACAGCTGGCTGGCTGCCAAGTTTCTGTTTATATAATACAGGAAACTTCAGTTCTTCAGAAGTGAATGAATCAAGAGAAGGATCTAGGCTCTGTATAATTTGCAGTACTGCAGAGGGAAAAGGAAGGTCCAGAATAAATAGTTGCTCTGTATGTCAACTATTGTTCCATGGTTTTCTGTGTGTATATACAATTACTGGCTGTAGAGCTAGTAAGGAGTCTCTAGAGGTTATTTTGAAAAAAGGAAGACATGTCAGACCATTGGCCTATCAGAGTCGGTACTCTTTACTCTGACCGGCAGCAGTTCTACAGGGACTTCACATCACATCATCTACTTTATGATCCTTTTAACTGGATGTACTGGGGACTAGGGATATTCTGCATGCGAGTGGAGAGAAAGTTTATTGCGTATAACCACAGGCTGTTACAATCAGAAGAAAAGGGGAAAATATGAATCAGATACATCAAAAAACAAGAATAAACGAAGTTTGCAATTAAAACAAATTAAAATGAGTTTAAAGTACCGTAGAAATCCTTAGCCCAATTATACAGATACATAAGACGTATTACAGTGGATTTGGTGTCAAGCAGCCAGAGCCCTGCTTGCAAAGTAGATGCTCTACCACTGATCCACACAAGCTTCCTGGCCAGGCTAGTTTGCAGTTGAGTAAAGCTCACTGAAGCTTATTTAAATTGCTGATGGCTGCAATCAGACAACAAGCTTAGCGTGGTCTGACTGTGCTTCTAATTTCATTGGTGGGTTTTTTTTCATTGAGAGTTTTGTTCAGACATCTTACCCTTAACCCACTTTACTGCACACTCACCCCGTGGTTGACTGTTCAGATTATTGCTGCGCACTAACCATGGAGCAGTCATTGGCATAGTTTTTTGTTTGTTTTTTACACATGCGCACAAGCGCATAGCCAAAGCACTGGCTCCTTTTTGACAGCTGTGCAATCTCTCCACCAAGTAATGTGATCATTGGTTCAAACTGAGAGCCAGCTTGGTGTAGTGGTTAAGTGCACAGACTCTAATCTGGGAGAACCGGGTTTGATTCCCCACTCCTCCACTTGCACCTGCTGATGTGACCTTGGGTCAGTCACAAGCTCGGGCACAGCTGTCCTTGAAAAAGAGCAGTTTGTGTCAGAGTTCTCTCAGCCCCACCCACCTCACAGGGTGTCTGTTGTGGGGAGGGGAAGGGAAAGGAGTTTGTAAGCCGCTCTGAGACTCCAAGTGAAGGGCGGGGTATAAATCCAATCTCTTCTTCTTCTTCTTCTCCTCTTCTTCCTATACAACTGTATTTCTTCATCAGAAATCACTTCCTTTCCCGCCTGATCTTACTCTCTTTCCCACTTATTTCATAGGGAAGTTTTCCCTTTTTCTCTCCCCATAGAGCTTTCCTGCCAGAGCAATATTATGAAGTGGCTTGGAGTAAAGTTCTGGGGGCGGCATCCTGGCTGCCAATATAGGAACCTAAATGGGGACTATTTCCACCACCGTCCCACCCCAAGAAACGGCAGAGAGGGCCTTTTTTCTTGAATTTGTTGCTCAAAAACAACCCCCTCCTGATCCCAACAAAACATTGCGATGCATAAATGAACTAGCAGTGCTTCAGGACCCTGTGGTGGAGATATGCTTATGCGCATATTGCTAACTGTTTTTTTTTTAAGGAGCAAAAATGGAAGGAAAGGTTCAGACTTTTCTTCCAGCTCATGACCACAATGGGGAGAGTTCAGACATCTGGAAATGCAGGGTGAAATTGGACAATCCGTAAACATTGGACTTTGTCCAGTGTCAGAAAACACCAATTCCAGGGAATGGGATATGGACAATGCTGTCTGTTCGTGCAAAATCTGGGAGGGAACAGCAACATCAGATCAAACAGCTCATCTGGCCATGGCTGATGAGAGATTTCCCAAGGAGGAAGTTACTTCTGTGGTTGGGTGGGATTTTGTCTTCTTGGGGAGTGAATAATTGAAGACTTATCTGGATTCCTACTTGCTAGAGGAGATGTGCCTTCTGGAGGTGGTTCAGCTGTTATTAAAGGGCTCCATGTGACGCTCTTAGGGCCAATTTGGCACCTTTAAGACCAATAAAGCTTTATTCAAGGTATGAGCTTTTGTCTGCATGCACACTTTTTAAAATACGTTGGAATAGAAGGTAATTTGCATTTCAGTGTATTTGAAAAAGTGTGCATGCACACGAAAGCTCATATCTTGATTGAACTTCTGTTGGTCTTAAAGGTGCCACTGGACTCTGAATTTGTTCAACTGCTTCAGACCAAAATGGCTGCCCACCTGGAACAATCTTAGGGCCAGTTGCTCCATGGAACACACTTGCCTGTTCTGGGAGACACATTCACATAACTATCTGGTTCATGCATCACATAAGGAATCTGTGCAGTATGTGGTGTGAAATAGGGCTCTTTTTTGTAGCAGGAACTCCTTTGCATATTAGGCGACACACCCCTAACGTAGCCAATCCTCCAAGAGCTTACAGTAGCCCCTGTAAGAAGAGCTCTGTAAGCTCTTGGAGGATTGGCTACATTAGGGGTGTGTCGCCTAATATGCAAAGGAGTTCCTGCTACAGGGAGTCATTTGTAATGCCTTTTCAAAGTGTAGCCAATAAGCCAGCCACTGGTTAATTTAGAATGGGACGGTAGGATGCCAGAGCAAGATATTTTCCTCCCCCTCTTTTTAGAGGTTCTGACGTGTTTTCCAAATTGCAATTCCTCCAGCAAAGTATATCTGAAGTGTTTTGCAGTTTGCCCTTGCACCAGGAGGGATCAGCTACTTGAAAAGAAGGACAGGGAGTATATCGTGGAGAACAGAGCAAAGAAATGTTAGTCATTTAGTTACTGCTGTGGTTCCCCTTAAAATGTTTTTCTTTCCAGCCACTGACAAAAACTGAAACTGATCTGTTCAAAATATCTAGTCTAGTTTCATTTCTAATTTCTTCTGTGTTTGGTTTCAGTTTCTGTCTTGTTTCTGATTCTGACAAGATGCTCGGCCACAGTATTTCAGAAGTGATGGCCAACAAACCTGCATTTAGGATTGCTTAGGGAAGGTTGGATATAACTTAATTGCTAGGATCCAAATAAGGGATAGATAAATCTGGATATAAAATCAATTCTATCGCCTTTTTTATTTCACATGAATGGATGGATACTAGACAGGATAATACTCTCTGTGTATGTATTTCATACACATTTTTAATACACATTGATATATTTTAATTATAACATTAAAAACAATCCACTTTTAAAAAATGTTCATAGGAAAATGTGAAATACTTTGTACTCTAGTTTGTAATTCAGGATTTGTTCAAAATTCCAAAGCGAAAACCCAAAGCAATCATGATATAAGTGTATGTAAAATCAAAAACAAAAGCTGTTTGATAGGGGTTATTGTTCAGTCAGGATTTATAAAGTAAAGGTTTCCTTTGCTCAAAAGCCAGTCGAATCCGACTCTAGGGTTGTGGTGCTCATCTCCGTTTCAAAGCCGAAGAGCCAGCGCTGTCCAAAGACATTTCCGTGGTTATGTGGCTGGCATGACTAAACACCAAGGCGCACGGAACGCTGTTACCTTCCCACTGAAGTGGTACCTATTTATCTACTTGCAATTTCATGCTTTCGAACTGCTAGGTTGGCAGGACCTGGAACTAAAGACGGAAGCTCAATCTGTCATGTGGCACACTCGGGTCTCAAACTGCTGAACTGCCGACCTTCCACAGCCTGCAGTTCAGCGTCTTAATCACTTGAGCCACCGCAGCTCCTTAATCTTTCAGGATTTATAGGCATACCCTATTAGCATTACCCCCTAGAGTCGGATTCGACTGGCTTTCGAGCAAGGGAAACCTTTACCTTTATCTTTATTTGCAGAAGAGCAGAGAATTCAAAACACATTGTAAGACATATGAGGAAATAATGCCTTTTGAGAGGAGGACAGTTCAGTTTTGGGGGCTAAGGATCAAAAGGTAAACTGCATTTTAAAAAGCATAACCATCTTCACAACAGTATTCATATGTACTTTAAAAATTGAAAACCAGTGATTGAGGAGGGGGTAGTTTTGTAAAACTAACTTGAATTTGATAATTCAAAATTCTGTCTCTTACACTTCTTAAGAGGTTTGGCACAAAAGACCTGCCTGTGTCAGGCTTATAGCCAGAAGTTTTGTAATGGGAGGTCATACATGAGGGGATTGTAAGTCATTCCGAAACAGGTAAAACCTAAATCTATGTATCTAATAGCCAAGTTACCCCCTCCGTGCGGATATCTAAATCCGCACATCGGGGGCACCTGGGGGGGCAGGGAGATTTTCCTGCACACTTGGAGTAGTCTCCAGGGGTGCAGAAAAATCTAAAAAGTTGAAAAAAGTATACGAGGGATACTTAAATCCCCCCCAAAGTAAAACAGCATTCCCTATGCATGCTCTGGGAACTCAAGGGCGGCCGGCAGCTGGAAGCCGCTCAGTCCTCGCTGCGGCGGGGGAGGGGGGATTGACGGGCCCAGCGGCTAGAAGCCACTCAGGCCTCGCCGCCGGGGGAGGGGGAGATCAGCAGCAGAGCTGGGGGGGGGAGGAGATTGGCGGGCCCGGTGGATGGAAGCCACTTAGGCCTTGCCACTGAAGCCGGGGGGGGGGGGGAGCGGCGGGGGGGGGGGGAGAGATTGGCGGCGGAGCGGGAGGGGGTCAATGGGCCCAGCGGCTGGAAGCCGCTCAGGCCTCACCGCCGGAGCCGGGGGAGGGAGGAGATCGGTGGTGGAGCTGGGGGGGAGGGGATAGATGGGCCTGGCAGCTGGAAGCCGCTCAAGCCTCGCCACCAGAGCCGGGCGGTGGGGGGACTTACCTGTGGCTGCTTCCTCCTCAGCCCTGAGGTCCTCCTGCTTCCGCAGGAGGGGAGCCGGGTGGAATACCCCCCTGCGAGTATCGCGGGTCCCTCTTCTTGTATATGTCTAATGTGCTTCAAACTACTTTATTAATTAACATTGAATTAGATTTTGTACCAGGTGCCTAAGTATTCATCCAGGCCCTACTAAAAATAATCCATACAAAACAAGAGTAGCTGTATCTGTCCAGTGTAGCATTATCTGAACTAAACAGTGTTTGTATTTCACAAACATAAAACCACAGCTTCATCCAGCTATGGAGTAGATAAATAAAAGACCTCTGAACTGTTGGAGACATGACCATAATGTAGAAGTGGAAATGTGGCATTCTGAAAAAAATCAGAACTTGGGTTTTCAGTTAAAGGGAGAAAAGAGGAAGGATGACAAGGCCAGAGAGAAACATGACTTCAGAATTTACTTTAGTCAGAATGAAAAAGGGGTTTTGCTGAACTTGGGGGACTTTAGCTTATGTTTAGCTATGAATTTTTTCATTTTAAAAAATGTTTTTAAAGTTAGATTTTGTATAGTTGTGTATGAGACCACAAAGAGTGCAAACTTCAGAAACTAACTTTAATGGACTTCGAAGAGTATAATTGTGCTTAAAATGGCACTGCTGCGGTGCAGTCCTATATGGAGTTAATCCAGTCTAAGCTAGGGTTGCCAGGTCCCCCGTGGCCACCAGCAGTGCATGGGGGAGGGGTAGAATTGCAAACTCCAGGTTGGGAAACGCCTGGAGATTTGGGGTGAAGCCTGGGAAGGACAGGGAGCTCAGTGGGGTACAGTGACACAGAGTCCACCCTCCAAAGCATCCATTTCCTCCAGGGGAACTGATCTCTGTAGTCTGAAGATCAGCTATAATTCTGGAGGATCCCCGGTTCCCACCTGGAAGCTGGTATCCCTGGTCTACTAAGCCCATTGATTTCAGTGTACTTAGACTGGAGTAATTCCACTTGAGATCATGCTTTTGCAGTTTGTGAGTGTGTATATATATATATGTGTGTGTGTGTGTGTGTGTGTGTGTGTGTGAAATAATTCTCTAATTTTGTTGCTTCTCTGTGTTATATCCTATATATTGTACTGACTGCATAGCTCTTAGATGTTATCCACCTAGAGTCTCAGAGAGAAAGGTGGGCTGTAAATGAAGTAAATAAGTAATTCAATTGATTTCCTTGTAAAGCGTACAGTGAGCTCTTTTGATGATTTAACTCAGGTGCCTGTACTCTTGAGAGATGTTGCCGATGATAAATCAGGCCGTGTGGGGGATAGAATTCAAAAATGTTGGAAAAGGTGAGACAGCACGGTGGAGCCATGGCTATTAATCAGTATTTTAATTATGAACATTAAATGGCTGAGTTCCACTTGCCTTCAAGACAACTCAATATAGAAACTCATCCCTTAGTACCAGGTTAGGTAGGTGTGAGTGCGGATATTCTGTAATGAGGGAAAGGCATTCTGTACATGTTCAGGAGCAGCGTCTTCACCACTTTGCAATCTTGGCATTGAAAACAAGGTTTATCCTTAGCTCCAGTATAGTTAAATCCCACCCATATACCTTATTTTTCTGTACTGACAGGAGAGTGGGCTTAAAGTTGCTTGGATGTTATACGTCCATTTTGCCCTCCACACTGTACTTTTTCTGTAGTAGAAGTTTTGGAGTTATTATTATTCCAGCTTCAGTTCTTTAATTTTGGAGGAAATGAGTTCAGGGGCTTGACAGAAGGTTATTCTTGGTGAGTGAAAGATATTTTGAATATGCTCAGGGGCATTTCTCCATACAGCCAAGCAGCAGACAAGTGGCGTGCAATTAACGATTCAAAACTGATACTAAATTCAGTTGGACACACACATGAAGCTGCCTTATATTGAATCAAACCATTGGTCTAGCATATATCGTGGGGAGGGCAGGGTAAAAATACTAATAAATTAAAATAAAAAATAAATAAAATCATCCACTCCCGTCTAGCAGCGGCTGTCCAGTGTCTCAGGCTGAGGTCTTTCACACCATCTACTACAGAATCCGTTGTTAACTGGGAACGCCAAGGACTGAACCGGGAATGTTCTGAATGCAAAGCGGATGCTGTATCACTGAGCCGCAGCGTCTTCTGTCTCCCCAACTTAGTCATCAGAGCAATCTCCCCCTCTGAGTGCTGTGCAAGGAAGCAACATCAGGGGAAGTCTGTCATCTATGCCATGTTTGTGTCCCTCCCCCCAAGGGCAACTGGTTGGCTGCTGGAAGTTGGACGAGATGGATCACTGGAGTCTAGCAGGGCTCTTTTCTTATTTTCTTATGGTTTCACAGATTCCTTGTGGCAGTTACATTAGTGAAAATTTTAGTGACTGTGGCATAAAGCACTAGCAGTCTTCAGGCTTTTTGGACTCTGAACCCACTTTCAGTACCAGCAGTATGGCACCCACTTAAGTGTGAAAGTAGGCATGAGGAAGGCTTGATCTACACGTTCAGCAGAATAAGGTGATAAAGAGGAGGCAGAATACTGAGATGGCAGAATGGGCATTGCCACTTCAGATTAGTAGGCGTCTGCATTCGTGTCTGTTGTTTTGTTAGAAAACAAAACATTGAGTAGTCCAAAGATACTATCTGACGCTGTACAATAGCTGAAAAATTCTGAAGCTGCACTTTTCTGTGTGTACTTTCTTGACTATTTGCCTGGGCTTATTAGGGGAGGGTGTTTGCACACTGCTTTTTCTAGGAAGAGATAAGGCTTTGAACACGGCATGCTGCAGGAGATAGGCACGTTAATGGAGGTCTATTTCACACTATGTTCCGTTTTGAATACTGGTGTGTTGTGCGTGTGCTTGAATTTACGCAACAGGGCTTGGCATGCCTGCTAATTGCCTCCGGGCAAAATTTATGATGCCTGACTCAGTTCCTACCTTTTATATACCAGCTTGAGGCACCAGCCTCCTCGTGGGTGTAGGTCAAGTCTGAGAAATGTAGCATTTGCAGGGAAACAGCAGGGAGAGCTTTCTGGGGAAAGAGCACGGGTCTGTGTGTCACTTTTATGTCACATCCTTCTTCCAAGAGGCTCATGAATATACAAGGAGGTCATCCCAGCTCTCCACCTGTTAAGGAAAAGGGCAGGCCACATGCAGATGTGCTGGGTCAAAATGGATTCTGTCATACCAGGTGTAGTTTCTCTCTCTCTGCATCTCTGTGTCAGAAAAAAGCTTTACTTGCTGATCTCAGGGTTCATCTTAGCATGCAAAGGAGTGTGGATTCTTTACAAGATGGCTACCTTGGAGACAATGCAAATATATTGAGAGACTCTTGGGCTGCGGTCACACACACTAAATAATCCACTTTCAGTCCACTTTCAATGCACTTTCCAACTGGATTTTGCCAGGTCACACCATAAAATCCAGCTGGAAAGTGGATTATTTGGTTTGTGTGAACACAGCCATAGATGCTTCCTGCATAGAGCTGTGTCACCTTGGAATATACTAGGGCCAAGGGCAGACTGGCAGTTTGAAGCGTGAGGGAGTCGTGGCAAAAAAGACCTGGAACAACTTCTTCCAGGTATTCCCGGTCACACCACACCGACTGATGCGGGAGCATACTGGGGAGGAGGCGCAAGGGAGCGTTCGCACTGTTGGCCCGCCCCTGTGAGGCGCACAAGCAAATTGCTGCTTTCGGCATTCACACTTTGTTGCTGCAGGATGGACGCGGGATGACCGCACTCTCCAGGGTTTGCTATCACTTTCACCAGGTGCTTTTTAAACTCGGGAGGCAAGCGCTACAAGACGGGTTGAGTACAGCTGGGGAACGCCTGACTGATGTGCCTGTGTGAACCGGCCCTTTAATCCGTTTGTGAAACGTGTCTTCAGGATTGTTTGCTCCCTTATGGGTGTTTCTGTGAGTTAAGATGTACATGAGAGGCTTTTCTTCAAGAGAAGTTAGGTGGAGAGTCAGAGAAAGGGCTTTTGCTGTGCCCAAGTGATGGAACAGTCAAGTTGGCCTAGCACCTACAGTAACATCAGTTGGTGTCCACCCTGTCTTACCTTTTAATTGCATATCTTTTTTACCCAGCTACTTCTCTCAGTTGATAGCACGGTTTCTGGGTTTGTGTATTTGTTTTAACCAGGTAGTATTGTTGGTCTTGATTTTCCGTAAGGGCCTCTCAGCAGGACAATGTAAAATTCCC
>NW_015169859.1:116104-129748 GCF_001447785.1 Gekko japonicus | reverse complement strand
AAAGAGTGAGGCAACTGCATTGCAGCCTGACTGTAATGAGAACGCCACATAGTAAATTTGCATGTACATTTGTACTCCACACACCCAACTGTAATTACTTGTATTTCCTGGACAGATGGCTGAATAAGAGCTCCGTTGCTTAAAGTTCAGCAGCAGTAGAAACCCACAGTTTCTGGATGTTGCTTCTGTGTGCTGCAGGGACTGAGGGTGGGGGCAGCTTGAGGCCGTATGTCCTGAAATTGATGAACTCAGCCCCCTCTCTTCTGCCACCCTTTACTGTCTGTTCTGCAGGCAAACAATATGGAGATCTTTGTGCACAGAAAGAGCACCTTTGTACACAGCCAAGTGCACATGCAAAGACAGTTTTTGCCAGAGTGGGAAGGGTATAAACATAGAAAAGGTGGGGCCTGCAAGGTGAAGCTTGATAACAGATTGTGGAAGGACACAGTTATGGCTACCACAGCCTCCTTCCCCTCTCTGGGATTTTATCCTCACCTGCTGTCTGACACCAGGACTCTCTTGGGGTTTTGCCTTGGATGCACTAGCAGCTTAATGGCCAGAACTCAACTGGCAAGAGAGGCATACTTAGCTTTGTCTCAGGATCCTCTCTTCCATTGGAACTTGGTGCTGCCTTTCCAGAGGTTTTGTATCATTCAGCCCGCTCACCCCAACCAGAGTTTGAGACTTTACAGTTGACAGAAACTAGCAGCAAGAACTTTCACTTGTTCTGACAACTTTGCTGGCCCTTGCCAAGTGTTTTGAGGAGGTGGGAGGGCCAGGTAGGGCTTTTGTCCAGGAAAGCTTTTGATTAACTTTTGGAAATATGTTTGGCTGTGCAGGTTTATGTTGCTTTGGCGGCAGCTGCCACCACAGCACAGGGGTCTGCACTGTGTTACTGTTACTGATGTTAAGTTGTGGCAATCTTCTTGTGGCTGGCTCTGCCTCCTGCGGCAGCCGTTTTGCTGCTGTGCGCACCATGCTGTGTCAGAATTCCAGAGGCTCAAAAAGGTCGTGGACCCCTGATCTAGAATGTGCCAAAAAGGGCTCTACATTTTGTAAACTGTAATAGCGTTTCTTGGGTGAGCATCCTGCTTGTGCATCTTGATAGAAAAAGGCTGGCTTGTTTTGCTGGGGCTCATGGAAGGCACCATTTCATGGACATCTACAGTTATACCTTTCTAACTTGACGGAAGTCAGTGGGCTTAAAAAGAGGCACCTTTGCTTAGGATGGCACTGTAAGCCTTTTTGGAGGGATAGATCTTGGGAATGCCAGTAGACCGTGCAACAGGCTTTTCTCTTAACCCCTCCTTGCCTTTCAGGGAAATTCTGGGGCTCCTGGCACTGAGGGATAACAGAAGCTTCTATTTCTGTTACTTAACTCAGGTATTGGGTTCCTAATTTATTTGCATGTGTCAGGGCTACTTCTAGTATTACATTTCGGCTGTCATGAAGATGCTTGGAAAAACAGTGGAATCTTTTGTACAAAGGGTTTGTCTCAAATTGCAGAGTTCCCTGAGCTACAGTCAGTAGCCAAGGGATTGGGCATTCTTCCTTCCTAGTGGCTCTTGATTGGGCGAGAAGGAAGAGTGCTAATTTACCCTGTGACCAATCAGTACATGTAGGGTAATAAACGTGGGTTGGTCACCTGTGTTGACAGTCAAAAGCCTGTTTTTCTTCATGCCCATTAAAGAATGCAGTGGACCTCAGAAGCCAGCTTTTTCTTTCTATCTCTCTTTGGGTTGGTACACAGGCCACAGGCAGTAGTAAAAATGACCACTGTCTTCATCAGTTCCACTTGCCTGCCCTTCATCTCCCTCTTTCCTGGCCTGAATAGTGGGGAGAGAGCTGTGTATGCAATCACTATGATGCAATGCAGCATGGAACACAGTGTACCACTGTGGCAATTGCAAGTATATTCTGGTAAGGTGCCAAGTGGCCATTGCACATGTAAAACTTGATGCTTGAATGTTGCTGACAAGTTTCCCAGTAGTAAACGCTATTAATATTTATTTTAAAATTGTATATCCCAACTTCTAGTCATACCGAAGTTTCTTTTCCATCAGGAAATTAATCAGGCCCATTGACTTCTGTAAAGTTAGGACTGCGCTGTAACTTGCAGCAAGAATAGAGAAATACAGATCAGAGTAAAAAAAAACGAACAAGCAAAAACAAATAAAATCCAAACCAAATCGGAAGCCATTATAAACCAAAATCTTGCATCCATGGGATCATCCAGTATCAACCGAACATAACAGGCACTGTCGCCATTCAGCCAACCCAAATGCGCTTGGAAGGACAATGGTCTTCACCTGCCTCCTAAAATTCAGAAGGGACTGGGACAAATGTACTTTCCATGAGAGGAACTTCCAGGGTTTCAGTGCCACTTCTGAGAAGGCCCTGTCATACGCTCCTGTCTGCTGAACTCTGGGATGAACTTCTGGATGATCTAACTTCTTAATGAACCTTTGGGCGATTCATCTTCTCTATCGCCAGTAATGATGTTTGGAGTGGCTTTCTGCACAGCTCACCAGCAATCATGTCAGTTATCTCTATAGTCCTGCCAGACCAGGTGCCTATGGGGAGACGAGCCTCTTGTGCCAGCAGCAGCTTTAATATGTTGGCAGATACCCTGACAATTCCAAGCTGTGACAACACATATGAGGCACATGATCCCTGAATATTCCATTTCAAGTAGTATTGCAAGGAAGTACAAAGGAGCTGCTGCCTGGAACAGTGAAGGAAAAGGCTGTTGACCTCCTGGCCTGCAAAGTTTCTGTTGCTCCTGCTCCAGCCTAGGGAAGGGTATAAAAGAGCTGTTGGCTGGGAAGGGAGAGACTGCTTATCTCCTTAGCCTTTCTAAGCCCCAGTTGCTCTAGTTTCATCTGCAGAACTGTAGTTGCCCCACTTTCGGGGGAGGGGAGCACTTCCCGTAAGTCTTGCCACCAGTCCTAGAGGTCTTATCCCTGTGGCGGCGGCATTCTGTAGCACCCTGGAGGAAGTGGCCAGGACCACCTTCTGTCTTCTGCCTCCACAGTGCTTTGTATTACCATGACAGCCCAAAGCTGTAACTTGGCTGGGGCTGAGGAGCCCCCCCGCCCCCAAATTGGACTAATAATAATTATCGTATGGCAGTGTGTTTAGTATAGCCAAGAGATCCTAAGATTGTCTGGCAGCCAGAAGTTCTAGCTCTTTTAGCATTATGCCCCACTAGGTGGCAAGCTAGACTTGTTTTTAAGGCAAGAGACATTTCAGAGGTGGTTTGCCATTGCTTGCCTCTGGTATTCCTCGGCAGTCACCAAATACTAGCCAGGGCTGACCCTGCTTAGCTTCCGAGATCTGACAAGATCGGGCTAGCCTGGGCTATCCAGGTCAGGTGTCCATTTTGGGCTGTGGCTCAGGAAGCCACTGGACTTTGGCTTGGAAGGTGTTGGGGGCTGGAGTATTTTCCCAAAGAATGACTGCTTGCTCTAGAAGGGGTGGTAGTTGTTCATTTGAGCATTTGAGACCTCAGTGATGTCCAGAGATCTCAGTGATATTTGCTGGATAATTAGTAGTTGATCTTGATGTACTGGAATTTAGGATTGTGGTTTTAAGTTTGTAAGGTGCTTGGAGACTGGTGATACAGGAGACAAATGGCACGCAGGTATTTTGATACATACCTAATGTGAACTTTGTTCATGTAATACAGAATTATTTATTTAGAATATTTGTAGAATCCTGCATGAGGTGGTTTACAGTTTAAAGCCACAGTATTTAAAAAAAAACAAACCAAGCCATTAAAAATCAAGCCGTTAAACATAAGAAAAATAAAAACTGTCCATAAGACAGAATAGACTGTTAAAAGGCTGATAAGATGAAACCCCTAATTAAGAGTCTTGGTAAAAGGATGTGTTTTAGCCTGGTGTTTAAAAGAAAGCATGGTGGATGCCAGGCGGGCCTCAAAGGGGAGGGCATTCCAAAGGTGAGGTGTCACCACAGAAAATGCCCTGTCTGTAGTCACACCACCCGCCTCACCTCTGAAGGTGAGGGCACAGAGAGCAGGGCTTGAGGATCAACTGGTGGGCTGGATGGTATGGGAGGAGACAGAAGTAATACAGAGGGCAAAAAGAGCCATTTTTAAAAGTGAGCTTCCATGGTCTTCATTTGACTTACACACAGTGGGAGTTCCCTTTTTTGTTTCCCACAGTCACTACAAATCAAATACATTATAATTTATATAACAGAGGTGGATGCAGCTGTTTTTTCACTCCATCTTTCCTGTTTCCCCCTTCTTAATACCTCAGTTCCACATGGCTTTTGTATATATGTCCATGTTCCCCAGCATAGGCTTTTTTTGTTAGACCAAGTGGACTGGTTGCTCTCAGAAAAGCATGTTGGATCTCATTCATTGGCTGTAATATTTATCAGATTTAAGTCCCTATCTTGTATGATTTTTGTATGGTAGGATCAACATGTTCATTAAAAACTCTTCCTTCTGGCTAGGGCTGCCAGGTCTCATCCCACCCGGCCACTGGTGTGGGGTGGGGGAGGGTAAGGTCGCCAGCTCCATGTTGGAAAACTCTTAGAGATTTTGGGGTGGAGCTTGGGGAGGACAGGGACCTCAGTGGGGTACAGTCCCATAGAGTTCACCCTTCAAAGCATCTATAATTCTGGAGGATCCCCAGGTCCCACCTGGAGGCTGGCATCCCTACTTCTGACCTTTCCTCTCTTAGTCCTGTAAGTTTATAGGAGTGTGTCTACAGTGTCCTGGGTTCTTCGCATCTCTCTTTTTTCCTCCAAAAGTATTTTTGATGTTCATTATGGCTTCTGCTTTGGTTCTGTTTCTTAATATGTGACTGTGATGTTTCTCTTCATTCTATTCAGTGGGTCTTACTTGCAGGAAAGCATTCTTATAATTTTCCATCTTCAGCAGTAGTCACTTTGAAACCGTTGACCTAAATCACTAGAAAATATGGAAATGGTGAATGCCATGGCAAGCTAAATCTAATCATGAAGATCAGAATTCTTTGGATAGTTTTATATAGTGCAATGGCCTATTAAGTGGCTGGTTTCTTTTCTTTGCGGCAATATGTTGACCAAGCAAGGATAACACAGTTTAGTGATTCCCCAGGGACTTTATTGTTGTTTGGTATGCACTGTAGAATAAGCAGGTATAATTGTTGATTTACCCTGAATTCAGTTCTGTATTTAGCTGTGATCTCACCTGCATAGCATGCTTTACTGTATTCTTGAAAGATGACATAACATCCACTTAAAGGCTAGTGCATTCCTGATTCATGAAAACATTTACATGTGCTATATGCTGCCTAAAATAACACTGCCTTCTTTTTACTTCTGCATTACTTTATAGCATTATTTTCTTATTGTCCAGCCTTATGGTATATAGTATAACACATATAATGTATGACTTCCTCCTTTCCGTAGTGTAAACAAAGAATAAAAGCAGCCGGGAGCAATCTAGCTCAAAGTCTAAAGTGCTTTACAAATTGCTCCTATAATGTTTACTGAAAATAATCCCAGTGGGTTCAGTGCATCCCTAATTAACAGTGCACTTGATTACAGCCTGATATTCGGCAGGTTTATTCAGAAGTAAATCCCACTGAATGTAAAGACATTTATTTCAAATATGTATATCCTGTCTCTCTAGAAAACTTGTAATCAAGGCAGCCTACAACATATTAAAGTTGCAGACTAGCTAAAAAACTTAAAACGCCAACTTCTAAAAACATTAGCCCAACCCTTTACATAGCAGACTAAAATAACAGCCTGAAAAATAGGAGCTATTCCAACAGTAAAACACATCAGACTAAAAAACCCACTGTAATAAAACCCATCTCCCAATAAATGCACATTGAAGTACTGTTGAAGCACTGTTGAATTCTGCTGCCAAGAGTGTAAAGCATATGCATACCCCTCCCATTGGAATCAATGGACTTTAAAGGGCTTAACTTTTAATTTTGACATGGGTGTAGCCTTAGCTGAAATTTTAGGGAAATAATTGACTGTACTCACGCAATACCCATGGGCAATGTTTTGGGGGTTTTTTTGGTAAAAGAAACAATACCAGTACCTCATATATAAGGTTGCACTGATTTTTACTAGTTCTCCCTCAGGACTTTGGAGAGCTCCTCCCGAAAGGTGTGGGTACTTCTAGAACCCACCAAGTGTTTTTAAAAAGTGTGCAGGGCCAATGCAACTTCTGCCAAGAAGGGCTTGTAATTTGCCATTGGAGATCTGATTGGCTGTGCAGGTTTTTTAAAACTTATTTTGGCAGCAACTGCCACCACAGCACAAGGATCTTCATTGTGCGATTGAAGGTAAACTGTGCATATGTAAGAAAATATTTTTAAATAATATTTTCATTTAAAAAGGCATGCTGTTAAGCAGACCTTCTGTCTGAAATGTTGAAGACTTGCTATAAGATTTATGTATAACCTCATTCCCTGATGTTTTGTGGTGGGCTCTACCTCCTGTGGCCGCCATTTTGTGATTGCGTCCACCTCCCTATGGCAGAATTCCAAAGGTATCCTCAGGCTCAAAAGGGTTGGGGGACCTCTGTTCTAAAGATTACTTCCCTGCACCAGAGTTTAGCCAAATGGGAAGACTTTCATTGCCATCATCTTTGGTGGGCTATTTCTGTGAATGAGCTGGTCCTTTGTTACCAGAGGTGTCAGTTTGATAGGGTTGCCAGCCTCCAGGTGGGGCCTGGAGAGCTCCTGCTTTTACAACTGATCTCCAGCTGACAGAGATCAGCACCCCTGGAGAAAATGGCTGCTTTGAAGGGTGGACTCTATGGCATTGTACCATGCTGAGGCCCCTCCCCTCCCCAAACCCCACCCTCTCCTGGATCCACCCCCAAAGTCTCCAGGCATTTTTCAACCCAGACCTGGCAACCCTACAGTTTGATGTGGAATGTTGCCATTAAAGAGAAACAGATCTAATCGTCTAACCAGGAGATCATTTATCTGTGCTTTCTCTTCTATCAAGGTCAAAATGCCAGTGGAGAGGATGAGGATGCGGCCATGGCTAGAGGAACAAATAAACTCAAACAAAATCCCAGGTCTCAAATGGCTAAATGAGGTAAGGCATGTCTAGGTTTTCAAATAGTGGTTCTTTATGGGGTTTGGATGCTACTTTGCAAGGCTTTCTGGGATGTTCTAAACTTTATATTAGGCAAACTTTATATTATTAAATGTTATATTTTATAAATTTTATATTTATGTGCACTCAGAGCAACTTATAGCCAGTGTCTCAGACATGTGTATTTTCATCCCAAAGGGATCTAGGCAAATAATATGGACTTCAGAAATAAAAATGCCACAAACATTAGAAATGTTTTATTGAAGGCTTTCATAGCCAGACTGCATTAGTTGTTGTAGATTTTCTGAGCTGTATGGCCGTGGTCTTGGCATTGTAGTACCTGATGTTTTGTCAGCAGCTATGACTGGCATCCTCAGAGGTATAACATGGAAAGATGGAGTACTCTCTGTGTCAATGTGAGAAGAAAAATTGTAGGCAGGTGATTTATATCTAGGAGCTGTGGTGGCTCAAGTGGTTAAGACACTGAACTGCAGGCTGTGAACTGCAGCAGTTCGAGACCCGGGTGCTGCATGATGGAGTGAGCTTCCATCTCTAGTTCGAAAGCAAGAAATTGCAAGTAGATAAATAGGTACCACTTTGGTGGGAAGGTAACAGCGTTCCGTGCGCCTTGGTGTTTAGTCATGCCGGCCACATGACCACGGAAACGTCTTCGGACAGCGCTGGCTCTTCAGCTTTGAAACGGAGATGAGCACCGCAACCCTAGAGTCGGATTCGACTGGCTTTCGAGCAAGGGAACCTTTACCTTTACCTTTTAATTTATA
This sequence comes from Gekko japonicus, assembly GCF_001447785.1. Classification (NCBI taxonomy): domain Eukaryota; kingdom Metazoa; phylum Chordata; class Lepidosauria; order Squamata; family Gekkonidae; genus Gekko; species Gekko japonicus. The sequence goes on along the minus strand of NW_015169859.1, from coordinate 121,886 downwards.
TCTACTCAGGAAGGTGAGGTAGGGCTGAGTCATTTTCTTGTAGGAGTTTCCGTGTCTTTTGCTGAAGAAGAACAGTCTCCTACAGGAAAAGTGTTTTTGCCATATATCAAAGGAATCACTGATCAGATGGGAAAACTTATGAAAAAACACAACCTACAAACAGTATTAAGACCCACCAGAAAAATACAACAGGTGCTACAATCAGTGAAAGACAGAAGAGACCCCTTCACTTCTGTAGGAGTATACCGCATACCCTGCAATTGTGGACAGGTTTAAATCGGGACCACACAGCCTAGCATCTAGACAAAAATAAAAGGACATGAAAGACATTGCAGGCTTGGCCAACCTGAAAAATCAGCAGTGGCTGAACATAGCCTAACTCAAACAGGACACAATATCTTATTTCAAGACACTGAAATGCCGGACAACACATCCAATTACCATGTCAGATTACACAGGAAAGCCATTGAAATTCATAAACATAAACTCAATTTCAACAGGAAAGAAGAGAGTTTAAAAATAAACGGCATGATTTCCAGTCCTAAAAAAACACTAAATGCTCTACATCTTACAACAGCACTACAGATAAGATTAGAATTTCAACAGCCAATCCATATGCAAAAGAACCTCCTAGCATGTCACAGCATGGAAAACTCCTATAAGATAATGTCAGCCCTACCCCACCTTCCTAAGTAGATATAAATTACCTGCCTACCATTCTATTTCTCACATTGACACAGAGAGTACTCCATCTTTCAGTGTTATACCTCTGAGGATGCCAGTCACAGCTGCTGGCGAAACATCAGGTACTACAATGCCAAGACCACAGCCATACAGCCCGAATAATCAACAACTAATCAGAAATGTTTCCTTTATAATCTGAGTAATGTACAACCAATAGTACCTTGATTGAAATATGTGTGAATGCATGCATGTCTTATTTTAGGCAATTGGGGATGTTTTAGTTTTAAGCCATAATGGGACATATGAATATTTTCAAGCATTAATGAATTAATGACTTCAATGAATTTAGAAAGGTGCAACTCCATTTAGGACTACACTGTTAATCTCCCCCCATTCCCACCCCAATCTCAGTAAAATCAACAGACGTTCAGTGATTGATTTCTGTTCAGTGGGAAAACGTTACTGAACCAGAAAGCCAGGAAGTGACAAAAAAGTATTTGCAGGTTGTGCAACTGAAAATGAATGTTGTTGCTTGTTGATTTGCTACTTTGATCTCTTGCCTTTTTTCCCATCAATGATCTCAAGGCCGTCTACCAGGAAGTCCCTGTAGCTTCCCAGCCAAGCACTGGCCAGATGCAGACCTGATTAGCTTCAGCATAGGTCATGCGCCTTCAGACTGTTTAAGACAATCTGCAGGTTAATAATAGTTGACAATTCCCATTTGTTTCCTTTTGCAGGAAAAGAAGATTTTTCAGATTCCTTGGATGCATGCTGCAAGGCATGGGTGGGATGTTGAAAAAGATGCACCTTTATTTAGAAACTGGGCCATTCACACAGGTTAGGTTTTTTTTGTGTAATGTTTCTTCTGTTCTTGTAATACTATTTTCTAGTTTGCTTTTTCACATTATCACCCTGATCCTGCCTCCCATATGCAGTGCAGTTAGTGCATGGAGCTCTTGGATCTTTTTCCACTGGAAGGGACAGTTCCTCACACATATCTGTTTGCCCGGTTTTCTCCATTCAAAGGCATAGGGAAGCCTTGTGACCGCAAAAGAGTCATATGCGCATCAAAAGGTGACCCAGTGCCTGCTCTCTGATGATGGGTTAAATGCAGTAAATTTCAGAGTACCTCAGCTTAACTGTTGTAAAGGTTTGGATCCAGGGGTGTGCAGGCAGAAACATAAACCTAATTAGTATAGTTCTGCTTGCATAAGATCCTGAGCAACACCAAGCGCTTTCCTCCCTATATATTATCGTGCCAAGAAATCATTGGCAGAACATCTCATGCAAACAGAAAAACAGTTTGGGAAGCACTATGATAAATTTAGCACAATGGACTAATATGGTGGTGGGGGTTTCCACACTTATACATGCGCAGGAACCCTAGGACGTGCGGAAATCTTCCTGTAGATCCAAGCCAGTGCTTTGATATTAAAAGGACTCCAGTTTGCTGCTTCACACCAATAATCACAGCATTTGATTTGTAACACAGGGTCAATTTACACCTGTGAACTAGCCAGGGTTTCTCTCCTCCCCCCCCCATTTATGGGCGACTCACAGTGACCTTCAACCATTTCTGTGAATCAGTGCCTGGAACTCCAAAATGCAAAAGTGGCTGTTCATTGTTGCATCTGTGTCTATATACAGCAGCCTTTCAGAGAAGTCCACAAAAATTACTTGTGTACTGAACATTTTACTAGTCACCCTGCCCACATAGATGCGGATTTTAAACATGGCTTTAAAAAAAATCTCAGATTTTTACAAACCAGAGTTATGGAATTCTGGCATTACACAAGTTTTTCAAAGAAAAACTATCATCCCAAATAATAATAATAATAATAATAACAACAACAACAACAACAACAACAATAAATACCAATCCTTAAAAATCCTGACATTTTCTTTCTACCCTGAAGTAACTTCAGAGGGGCATTCTTCTCCTCAACAAAGGAACATACAATAAGTTCATGAGCACAGTGACATGGTTGGGCTTTTCCACATATTTCCATTGGCGAACATAACTGGCACCCAGTTGCAACAGAGAAATATGCAGGAGGGCTGTTGAAGGAGAATGCCTTCCCCTCCAGAGTGAGGATCAACCCTGGAAGCTGTTTTCTCGGTCTAGCACTTGGTCCAAGGAAACTAAGTAATAGAGGACTTTTAACATATAGCCTTTCCTATTAACTGCTCAACCCTGAGCAGTTTGCAGTTGAAAGTTTTGCAGTAAATTGCATACAAAAGTTGTTCCATGCAGCTGCAGTGCGTTAATAATCACCATAAGTAATCATGAACCTTTTTGCAGTACTCATGCAATTCCCAATGCTGCAGGAGGAACAAGAGAAAAGCAATCATAGGCGAGAGACGTTCCTTCCAAGGATATGAATTCTAGAACTTAATCAGCAGAGAAAAGACTGGCTTTGAGTCACTTGCAGTTTCCAAGTTCTGATAAGGCATAAGAAGTTTGCAAAACAAAGCAGGAGGCCTTTGGTGTCACAGAACCTGATGCATGTACACCAAAAGCTCACTCAGCTTTATGCAGTGTGTGCACCAGGTGCTGTCAGGTCACTTCTGACTTATGGCGACCCTGTGAATTAATGTCCTCCAAAACATCCTATCCTTAATAGCCTCGCTCAGATCTTGCAAACTGACAGCCACGGCTTCCTTTATAGAGTCAATCCATCTCATGTTCAGTCTTCTTCTTTTCCTAGCATTATTGTCTTTTCCTGTGACTCTGGGTCACATTTATTTGTAGAAGGCTGGGCATGTCCTGCGAATTAGAGTGTCTAAGAAAGCACTTGCCTGGAGTTAATTTCTGTTTGTCACAGCTACTTAAGCGAATAGTTACTTACATGCTTGACTTTTAGCCCAGTTCACAGTGAAGTTTCCTCATAAAATGATGCCTACTGACTATTTAACAGTTTTAGTCAGGTTTCAAAATAAATAACAAGGTGGATTTATTTTATAAATGAATAGCATACGGTTTTTGGTTGAATTTGTGTAAGAACAATTGTGGTAGATTATGCCAACAGTGCCTTATCTTTGTGATATAAAAGAGTTAATGTCTTTATTAGAATGATCTCCCTGAATCTTGTAATCTTTTTTCACAGTTCCGACTGTCTAGTTTTGCCTTTATTTGCTTCATTGTCTTACATGATGTTTTCCACTACAATGAAGCCTTGGCATGACATTTCCTGTCAGAACATTCTCCTTGAGTTTGTTTTCTTCTGTCTTAGGGAAGTACCAACCAGGCGTTGACAAAGCAGATCCAAAGACATGGAAGGCAAATTTCCGATGTGCAATGAACTCCTTGCCTGATATTGAAGAAGTCAAAGACAAAAGCATTAAAAAAGGAAACAATGCATTCAGAGTGTACCGGATGCTGCCGTTATCGGAGAGGCCGTCTAAAAAAGGTAGATGAGAGAGAACTATTGTGGGCCTAGCAGTTGATTTTATTTTTATTTATTTCTTGGGAAATCAGAGTGCTGATTGTAGGCTGCTCCTTGTATCATGTAAGGAAGAGTTGGATGCAAGGTAACTGACCGCTCTTTCTGTCATAAAACACACTTTTTGCAAAACCTCCAGTATGATTGTATAAATATTGTTGGTTTTGCAATAGTCAACTGTCCTCAGATGAATAGGTAAGTTGCAGATTGCTCCAACCCATCCTTTTCTCCACCAAGAACTTCATAACTACGTCTACCCTCTTCAGCCTCCCCCCCCCCCATTGCTTGTCTCTTTAAGTTGGAATGCCCCTGTGGCAGTCATCCCACCTAGAGGAAGAGTATTATAGTACTGCATGTGCTGTTTTTTCTCCTGGCCTTTCAACAGTAGGGAGGTAAGCAGTGAGGGAGAAACCTTACAGCCACTAGAGTACCTTTACCTTTGTATCATGACCAGTTGCAAAGAAGGCTCATCTGCCTTCAATCTTTTTTTTGTTTTCCCCACATTTAAAAAGGTCAAGGAAATATGAGTGGAGAGTGGGGAGCCAATGGCTATTGGGTTGAAAAGTTTCCTAGAGCTTGAAAGCAGATGAATGGAGTGTAATGGCAGGGTCTCAATTAATTACTCTTTAACATTCCACAATTAAGGATCCTTGTTTTTTTAGATTGAGAAGACACGGGGGAAATTGGGGGGGAGGTGGGTCAAAATGCGGCCACGCAGCAAAGTGTGAGATTGACCAATGCAACCGGGGCAAATGGAAGAGCGAGGGCAGCACAGCTGCTTGTGAGGAATCGGTCTATGTTTCCCGCTGGAATTAAACCGAAATAATTGGTGACCATATAAAGTAAGCTTGTTATTCCTGTTTGGTCATTGACTCTTTTAAACATCTTCATTATGCTGTATACTAATTTACTGCTCATCCTCTACCTTTATATATGGATTGGTAATTTCCATCTCATTGTATTTGAGGAAGAGTGCTTGCACACAAAAGTTTATACCATGAATAAAAACTTTGTTGGTCTTAAAGATGCCACTGGACTCAAACTTTGTCCTAGAGCTTAGTCAGATAAGCCCAGGGAATGCACAACTGTTTTTGTTTGTTTGTTTGTTTGTTTGTTTTGAGGGTTTGGCTGCTATTCTCTACAGTCTTAAAACATCACCCTGAAATGAAGTCTAAAAGCAGATTTCGTTCATCCCACACGTGTAAAAATTGGTTTGAATTTATGAACCAGTTTAGAGCTTTTCAGCGAAATGATGTTCAGATTTAATACGTGTGAATACTACAAGCTAAACAAAGCTGAAGTCTAAGACAAGTAGTCACAACTTTTAATCACCTGACTAATTGCAGCTTCTGGTACCAAAGTCCAGAAGACAGTGCCATGCCAGTAAACAGGGGTCATTTCGTAGAAAAAGAGGTGCAGGTGCTTATTAGCATAACTCATTAGCATAACTTATTTGCATATGCCACACACCCTGACATCACCGGAAGTGTGTCAGAAGGCAACACCCACCGCTCAGGCTCTACTGGACTGTGTTGGATTGCTAGCTGTTGGGGGGGGGGGACGTGCAGATCTGTCCTCACAAAGGAGGGAGAAATTGTACCTGAATAAAACTTGATCTTAAAGTTGCAGATCGCTCTGTTTTGGACCGGTGAGGG
>NW_015169859.1:103242-116094 GCF_001447785.1 Gekko japonicus | reverse complement strand
TGCAGCTTACCTGGCTGCTTCTTGCTCTGACTGAGGGCTGCTGGGGGCAGGGGGGGGAGCTTGTAGCATGTGCCTGCCCCCTGGGCTCTTTACTGCCAGAGCTCCGCTCCTGTGCGCTCCTGCAGGAAATGACCCCTGCCAGTAAGCAAAACAAGAAAAGGCAAAAAATAGGTGGGTGCAGTGAGAGAAAATAATTTATTGGAATTTACAATGCCTATGAAATACAAAGTGCTTCTGGTACCATACAGCTTCATTTCAGTGTGGTTTGCATGCACGTCCAACTCAAGTGCCATTGAAATGAATTGAGAATGTGTTGGAGCAATGCTTGGTACTTAGTGTAGCAGTTAGCATGTCTGGCTAGAGAGACCTAGTTCAAATCTTCCCTTGCCACACGGTGACCTTGGGCCACTCCATCTCAGCTTATCCTGCCTCACAGGAATGTTGTGAAAGTAAAGGGGAAGGCCATGCGTGCTGCCCATGATTTCTTGGAGGAAAGAAAGAACAGAAAGTATTATAGGTGGGTTTCTGTTATTTGGAGAAGCTTCACAGTATTTTGGAGCTGGGCAAAATAGATCAGGCTTTCAGTTAAATGGTTATTTAAAAAACACACCTCTCCTTGCATTCCTACAGGAAAGAAACTCAAGTCAGAGAAGGAAGAAAAAATGAAGCAAATTAAGGTACATTTTTCATTTAATGGGCAACGATGTTACAGTTTGATGTTCTCTAGTCATTTTGTTACAGTAATGGTAGATTTTTCTGCTGAAGTGATCCCCCCAGATGGTCTGAATTTTTAGAGCTCTTTGTAGAACGATGATACCATGGCCCCAGCAGGCAGTCTCAGTTGACACCCTCCTAATATAACTGGTTGCAAAATGCAGCTGTGCAAGTCTGTCACAGGAATCAAGCCTCTTAAAACAGCAGCCAGAGCAGATAGTGGTCGAGATCCTTTCAGCAAGAGGCCCCTTCCATAGTGTGTCTGTAACCACTGCATAAGATAGCTGTCTGTCACATCGTGCCACATGATAAAGACGATTTCACCACTCCTTTGCTCCTTGTAGTTCTGATGAGATATGGAAGTAGGCTTACACCAGTGACTGGCATATAGGGCTTTCTGTATTTTCCCATTGTGCACCTCTGAACATCTCTTGCCTTGAAAACCCTGTGGGATCACCATAAGTCAGCTGCAACTTGATGGCAGTTCACACGCACCCAACTGGTGACGTACTTTCTGCTATCCCAAGACATTTGATGGCAAGCAGAGGGATACGCATCGCACTGAGATCTCTTAGGTTGTACTGAACAACCTTTGCATGCAGAATTCTTAGTGTTGATGATACATGGCAATGTGTCATTGTACAGAGTATTGTCAGGACTGTGAGTTCTGCTCTAATGCAATTACAGTTCTATGCTCAGGCAGTCCACATTTTGTAGGGAAAAAGCCTGAATTCTGCAGTCCGTACAAGTTATGCAAGTATAATATATTTGCATAATTTCACCTATGTTTTCTTTTCTGCAGCTTTTGCTGGTTTTCACAATTTATTAGACAAGTAGCTATGTGAGGCATTACCTCTCCATTGGTTTTGGAGATTTGGGGAGTCCTTAATCACAAGACTCAAGGCTAGGTACCTATGTTTTGGATGAAAGTTGACATCTTTGTGCTCAGTACCACATTCTGTGCTTTTAAAAACTGTGCTGAATCACAACACACATTCTGAATGGGGAAAGGGGATAACTTATGATGGGATCACAATCAAGTGAACACTTTGTTTTACTCCTCCCCTTGGTTATTCAAATAGGGAAGAGAAGAACTAAGGAAGTCCCAAACTGAAACACAAAACAAGGTTCTCCAGATCTTGAATGTTCTCAGCAATGGAAATCTGCATGTCCTATTCTCAGGGGCCAGAAGAGTGTCTCAAAATGCACTTTGCAGATTATAGTTGGTTTTGTGGGGCACCCGTGACCTGGTCAATGTTCTTTCAGCTCCTAGAATATCATTGTACATTGTACTTTGAAAGTTACAATAAATAAAATAAATAGCTGAGGCTGCACCTCGCACTCAAAATGCTCAATGTTCTGTTCATTCTAAATTGGGCATTAACATTTCTTGTAAGACACCCTGTAAATTTTGTAGACTTCTTTTACATATGCAAGCAGTTTCTTTAAGAAGGCAGGGAAGCATTGTGACTTTTGGCTCTGATTTTGGAAAGCCTGAAATGCTAATCTGCTTCAATTTTGACTGTCTGGTAAATCGCTGAAGAGGGCATATTAATGAAACAGTGAGAGCTTGAGCAACAGAGAATAGTCATGGGATGAAAGAAGGCAGTGCTTCCAAATACTCTATCCCTTCCTCATCCTTCAGGGATCCTAATACATTCCAAACATTTTCTCTGTAGCAAGAACCAGAGGAATCATCTTGTGAACTAAGTAATGGAGCAAGTCAGGGGTTTTCTGATTACTGCTTATCTTCCACAATAAAAACAGAACTTGACAGTACAATAAATATTGTAGGTAAGTGAGTCCACATTTGTTTTCATTCCAGGAAAAAAAGGTTCAATTTAGCTGTATTAGCACTAAAATGTGATTCATTGTGATTCTCATTTTGAAATAGCTTATGGGGTGTGTGTTCTGTTTACCTGAATGAGAAAACCCCTGAAAATATACCTTACCTGTATTTGGGGGGGGGGGTTTAAAACTGAAAAGAAATTAGAGTTTCTCTTCAGCTATGGAGCCCAAATAAAAGCCGATATTATTCAGCTTTTATTTGGGTGGGGCTATGAAAAGTTCACTCACCAAGTTGCGCCACAGTTTGGAGAAGGCGTTTAAAGAGACCGCAGTCTCTTTAAATGCCTCTCACTTGCCGAGTTGCATGCACCACCACCACTGTGGCAGCATTGTGGCTTGGAGAAGGCATTTCAATGCCTTTCACTCGCCAAGTCACATGCACCGTAGCAGTGGCGCAATTCTGCAAGTGAACTCAGAACTTTTCCCCCTCCATTGAAAGTAATGGAGGATGGTGACACCTTCTTTGGGGACCCCTTAGTCCAATCTTTTTAAAACTGGGGGGGGGGGTTGAGGAGAGGCACCAGCAGCTGTGTTGCAAATTTGGTGCCTCTACCTCAAAAAAAACAGCTCCCCCAGACCCCCAAATTGGTTCTCCATTATACCCTAAGGGGACCAATGGACCCTATAGGGTATAATGGATCTGGAAAAACTCAGGTTTCCCAACTATTTCCTGACGCCAAATACCATACTGGTATTGGGATTTGGGAATATCGGGAAATACCAATTATTATTTTTTGGTATAATGTACCCGAACCCGAAATATACAGTTGTTGTTTTTGCACACCCCTAATAGCTTAATGAGCTTCTTGGTAAAAAGCTTCTAGAAACTGTGGGAAATGTGCAAAAAATATTTGTGTGGAGTAGATTAGGATAGTAGTCTCTAACACTAGTGAAAAATAGCAGGAATTTGCACAGTTCCTTCATCCTTTCAACTAGTATGAATAAAAAGATTGTAGGAGTGGCATAAAAGAGAAGGAAAGAATCTCCTGGCTTCATATGTAGTTAGATATAAAGTTGGATCTAATGCAGAATTTCTGCTTGCACTACAGCTTCTGTACAACCTGAAATGCAAGAAAAATACAGTGGTTGCAGCTTGTGCTAAGTCAAACATATTGCTTTCTTAGGACAAGAAATTGTAATACTTCTGGTAATATACAAAAGGCTACTTCATTATAGTTTAATCTACATCAAAATGTAATGTTTCAGACTGGACAGCAATTTTTCCCTGCCCTAAATTAATCTAAGCTCTGATATGAAGGACAAAATTCCCTGAATTAATTTCCTGAATTAATCTAGCAAGTGAAGTGTCTTCCATCAGAGTATGTGACCCTTTCAGCTCCCTTCTCCCTTACTTCTCTTGTTGGTCCTTAACCATGATTAAAATGCATTGTGCCTGTATAATGGTTAACACAAACAAGGTTTCTTGAAGAAGAAGCCCTAGAGCCAAACTAAACATGATGGAACTGATGACTGCCATGAGTTCTCTGCCATTTTAAAAGCCCCCTGCTCCTTTTCAAGTGTCAAAAGAGCTGTGGGGAGGCACATGAAAAGGCATGGTGAGCAGAGGGCTCCACACGGTATGCCCAATCATTTTAAATGCCCCACAGCATCTTAAAATGGCAATCGATAACTTGTGGCAGCCACAAATTCTCTGTAGCATTTAGTATGGCTCCTAGTTTCAAAACCGAGTTAAGATGGGACATGAAGGCTCTAGATCAGGGGTGGCCAAACTGCAGCTAAGGAGCTACATGTGGCTCTTTCGCACAGTCTAATTTAATGTTAATAAAAAGAAAATTTGCATATTTTTCAGTAAAAACGTGTGCGTAATATTAATGTCTTGTGGCTCTCAAACATTTGATGTTTATTCTGTTATGTTAAATAAGTTTGGCCACCCCTGCTCTAGATAATACATCACTTTTAGGACAAAGTCCATGTCCATTTTAGAGAATGACTTTGTTCCATCACCGTTCCTTTTGTTGCCGTAATACATGCCTTTGTTTAATATGAAGAAATGTAATCATCATAACCCTCTCATTATCCTACAAAGTGATAGGAGATTCGCATTTTGAGGGTGCTCCTGATGACCATATGATCGTTCCCAATCCTCCCGATGTTTGCCAAGTAGTGGAGGTGACAACAGAGTGTGACGACCAGCCCAGCAGTATGAGTCAACTATACCCACTACAGATCTCCCCAGTCTCCTCCTATGCCGGTAAGCAGCCTTTTGCAGGGAGAGTTGGGGGCCCTGGCCTACGTCAATGCATGAGTTGGAACTTTCATGGTTGGGATTTTATTGACATTTTCAGGGAAAGGGTTTTGAAAAACACTGGCCTCCCACTCCCCCCCCCAAAGACACAAAAGTTAACACTATTATAAGATACTGAAATAATAGAAATTTAAAATGGAATCTATGCTTAAGAAATACATTCAGAAAATTTCACTGTTCGTGTACATAATTCTTGGATAAGAGGAAAGCACAAAAAGGGATTCAGCATTTTTCCATTTGCAGAGGTTATTCCAAAGTGCATTGAAGTCCCCAGGAAGAGACAAGGTGCCAGTCAAGGGCTTCAGCACTCATATGGCTCTTCGTGTGCACTGTTGTGTAGCAGCTGCAGCTTTCCATTCCCTCTTGCATAGTAAATTGCTTTTTAAAGTCAGAGTGGAGGGCTTCATGCCAGTGAATGAATAATCATACATTACAGGTTGGATTCAGACAGCTTTCTTGTTCCATCGCAGCCAGTTCCCTTCCTTACTACAACCCCCATCCCACGTGGCTTCTGTACACAGAGGTCCCAGGATCTCCAGTACAGCATTTTCAGAAGTCAGAGGGGAGCCCTTCTTTTACTAATGTAAAAGCTGCTTGGATCCAACCCAGCTAGCTCCCAGGTTTGGGAGAGAGACACAGAAGCCTTTAACTACTCGATCACTAGAATCCTTCCTTAAGGTTGCCTTTGGCTTCTCTGCCTTGCCTGAGAAGCTCTGAGCACTGTGTCCTAAGCAATGGATTGGATCCACCAGAGAGTTCCCATGTACAGAAGAATTGCCACCTGTGGAGCGTGACTCTCTCACCTGCCCTCTCCTGCTTGTTGTTGGACAGGAGACTCCTTGGAACAGCAATTTTGGGCTGCAGCAGGTGTGGGGAGGGAAGGAAACTCTGCTCTTCAGCCAGAAATCCGTCTGTCTGCAGAAACACTCTGGTAGATCCAAGCCTTTGCCTTCTGCTCATGTACCTTTCACAGTTCTCTTTAAGCTCTGAGAGTAATGTGGGGGGAACCATAAAGCTCCTGCCTATGTGACAAAGCACCTGCCTGATTTCTACTTTTTCTTGCTTTGGGGGCAGCTATGAAAGGACAGGAAGTTAAGAAGCCCACGTGTGAGCTGGCCATTTGGATCCTAACTCTAGAACTTAAGTGGCATAGGCGGCATGGTATGAGACAGTTACATGTGCAGTTACCAAGCAGAAAGGAAAAGGGCTTTGTGTGGGGTGCAGAAGAACAGGTAATATTCCACCAGTGGGCTGCTGATGCTGCCGTGCCTAGGAATCATGGGCTGGCATCTGGCCTTAACTATGGCAGTTAAATGGGGAAAGATTGTTGAGCTCTAATATGAAGGACAAAAGCTTGGTTCAGGGAGAACACGGCATAGCAGGATGCCAGTAACACGATCAGTTAAAAATGGCAAGTCCTTGAGGCTGGAAGTCTAGATAAAAGTTATCAAGCCAAATGAGTTTTATTGCTCCTTGGGTGTGGATGCTGGTGTGGATGCCCGCCAAATATGCAAAATACTGTGGCAGATACTATTACAGAGCTCTGTAATGAAGGCAGTGGCTACAGGGAGGATTAGAAAAGAATATTGCCCCTTTAGCAGGCTGAAAAAAAGAAAACAATTCCCTTTTGAGTCTTCAAACAGAACTGTTCTACATTTGTTTTTCTTTAGATCCTTCTAATTTTGGTGCTCTCTTGTCCTGTTTCAGTTGTGTGGAACAGGCTGCATCTGCATCTGCATAAACCTCATAGGGCTGGCTTGGAGTCCATTCTTGTATAAGTGGAAGTATAACCTAGAGTATTTTTTTAAAAAGACTGTTTTAATTGTATAGTGGGTCCCGGTTTATCCTGGCTATTGATGAGCAAGACTTCAAACATTTGTAGAGATTAACACTATTAACCGGATGGCTTATAATAGCTCGGAAAGAATAATATCAACTTCTATTTTTATCCCCATTTTGTGTCACAGAGAGTGAAACCACAGATAGCATCCCAAGCGACGAAGAAAATGCACAGGTAACCAAATGACATAGAACGATTCACATCTCCCCTTCCAATCATTTGTTCCATGATTGTACTGAAGTTTCTGCTGCTAATTCTTGTATTCAACTTTGCAATGAAATTAAACCAAATTTTGGAAATTTCCAAAGTTAAGCACTTTCACTTCCCATTGACCTTGATGGGAGAGTGTTAAGTATTTGCATATGGGCCAGATTACCCGTCAGGGCAGCATATGCTATGTAAAAGGGGGGGGAATGAATTGAAGCACAGAGGGGATGCTGAAGTCTCCTCTATCAACTGCTTTTCTCATTTATTTATTTGCTTCATTTATGCCCCACTTTCCTCCCCAGTGGGGACCCAAGGGGGCTTACATAATTCTCCTCTCCTCCATTTTACTGGCCCAATGTCACCCAGCAAGCTTCTCCATGGCAGAGTGGGGGCATGGGTCTCTCAAATCCTGGTCTGACACTCTAACCACTACACCCTGCTAGCACTCCTTGCCAAATTCAGTTCTGGCATCAGAACCCAGGTGGGAGAAAATACCTCAGGGGAGGAGCTGAAAACCCTCCCTCCCTCTTACTTTATCTGGGACTGACACTTGGTTTAAAGGCATAGGTCTCCAACAACCACATGTAGGCTCAGAAGTAAGTAAAAGTATTCACCTTTGGCTGTAGTGCGTGTGTGCGTGCACACGCACAAGTATATCCTCACACATTTTTCTTGGAATCTTGCATGTTTTGCTATAATATCACATGACCATTTATAGCAATGAGGCCATACAAACTTAGATTTGGGGGGAAGTTGGCTTTGTCATTCTCTCATCAGCATATTGGTGGCCATTTTATGAGAACGGTTGTACTCCGTCTGGTATCTAACGTAGTAGAGGACTGATAAGAGGCTGTAGTATACCTAGTACTGATAGAAACAACAGTCTCTCTCAGTGACCCATCTCTTTTTACAGGGCCAGCTTCAGTGGCAAAAAGAAAACGTTGGCGGCAAACAGTACTATAGCAACTTGGGGACAAGGAACCCCCCTTACCCACTTCCTGGCATGGCTACTTTTGTGACTTCCAACAAGCCTGACCTTCAGGTCACTATCAAAGAAGAAAGCTGCCCTCTGCCTTACAACAGCACGTGGCCTTCTTTCCCAGACCTTCATCTCCAACAAATCATGTGCTCAGCATCTACCAGTTACAGCAGCAGGCCTGACCATGAAAACCGGGCAAGTGTCATCAAGAAAACATCAGATATTACTCAGTCACGAGTCAAGAGCAGCTAAGCTATGAACTGGTCTGTTCCCACCTGATTTTGTGTGTGATGTCTTTGAGGAGCACATCTAATGTACATTGAACAAATCTAAGGGAAAAGCCTTTGCAACATGATTGTGTCCAACTCCAGTACTGGAGCGTTTCAAGCTCAGGACTCCAGCCATCCGAATGTAGACAAAAAGCCAAGAGGAATTCCAAGGTCCCAGCCAAGGAAGAGAAGACCCACTTTGGTAGGTTCCAGTTCGTCTTCAAGAGGACCAACAGCCCCCACAAATGGAGTCGCTGCACTTTTGCAGTCAAGGCCACAGTGGAACTGAAAGCCTTGTAATGGAAGAGAAAATGTGAACTAGCTGGATTAAAAAATATATATATTGTAAATATGTACATAGCGCAGTACTAGCAGTCGGCAGTCTGCTTTTGCACCTTATTAAAAAGCACTTGCAAAAAAGGCCTTTCATTACTTTGCTCTAATTATGGCACACCAGCAATGCAGTCCGATTTAGAGCTACTCCAGTCTAGCAGTGCAGTCCTAAACAGAATAGCTAAACCCATTGACTTCAGTGGACTTTGAAAAGTGAAACTCTGTTCAGGATTGGTTTAGACTGGTGTAATTCTGCATAAGATTGCACTGTTAAAAGACCTTCCTTCTGCTTCCAACTTGATTCTTTCCCAAGACTAATGAAGCCTTGGCCTATGGAAAAACTAATTAAAGAGGAAGTTTAAAAAATTCTTGTGTAGATTTCACAGATTTTTTTTTTAAATGAAAGAATGCTTGTATTATATGTGTCTAATCTGCTATGTTTGAAAGCTTTGTGGTACAACGGAAGAAGAAAATCTATTAAGATATATTATGCAAATTCCCAGGTTTAAAGAAAAAAAATACTCTAATTCTAACCAGAGTAAGCTTTTTTATTTTTTATACAGTGGAATATTTTATTCAAAGTAAAATTCTAAAGTGAATATAATTGTTTCAGGTTTTTTTATCTTTTCTACAGCAAATTTATAATTTTACAATTCAGTGTCTTGGTTGTCAGCAATGATTACATCTTTGTGGCACATTTTCTTTCTTTTTTTACAATTTGTAAAGGTGAAATAGCTTTTAATGACTTTATGTAGCAATCAAATTATCCTGTGGATTGATAATAAATATTATATATAGTTAAGTTTTTAAATTCTGTGCTTTGGAGATTTTAAAATAATTTTGGTAATGTTTCCAGAGTGAAGAGTATGAAGAGATGGTTAATTTCTGCTCATGCTAAAAATGATAGATTATTAGATTATTTTTTCCCCAGTTAATGTAGAAATATATGGTGCATTTTGCATAAAATGAGGCACTGGGTGCATGCAGACATTTTTATCACAGACACCCACCCCCACACACACATAAAGATTCATTCAGACAAACATGGGAAATTAGTTTGTATAGGGAGAATGAAAAAGAAATCTTTTACACAAAGAGGTGGGTGTGAGTAGTAATTTCAACAGAAGGATAACAGAGGTTCAAAAAACAAATACAGACTGTATTACGGAATTTGGTACAATATTAGGGAAGGGAAAACTTATCCTAAGCAAACATTAATTCAAAAGGATAGACAAATAATACACTTGTGTCCAAACAGAACAATATCACAGCATCAACCAGAAATCAGAGTGATTCCATTTTAGAACAAGAGTTACTTTTAAGCTAGAGGTATAAATATGGGGAATAGGACAGAGGAGAAGTGCAGAGGAACAGAGGTGCCCAGTCTTCCGGTGTGAGGCCCCAAGTAGCAGAGAGAAGCAAAGCCCAGGCTAGCTATACTGTTTGTGGGCCATAGGATAACGCAGGGCAGGGCTCCTCAGCCTTAATGAGCCTGTGCGCACCTTTGGAATTCTGACACAAAGTAGTGAGTACAACTGCAAAATGGTTACCATGAGAGGTGGAACCATCCACAAAATGTCAGAGAGTGAGGTTATGCGTAACCAGGGGTCATTTCGTTAAAAAAAAGGTGCAGGAGCTCATTAGCATAACTTATTTGCATATGCCACACCCCCTGGCATCACCGGAAGTGTGTCAGAAGGCAACACCCACCGCTCAGGCTCCGCTGGACTGTTTTGGATTGCTAGCTATTGGGGAGGGGGGAACGTGCAGATCTGTCCTCGCAGAGGAGGGAGAGCTTGTACCTGAATAAAACTTGGTCTTAAAGGTGCCACTGGACTGTTTTGGACTGGGGGGCCGGGGGTAGTTCTGCAACTTACCTGGCTGCTTCTTGCTCTGACTGAGGGCTGCTGAGAACAGGGGGTGGGGCTTGTTGCATGTGCCCGCCCCCTGGGCTCTTTACTGCCGGAGCTCCGCTCCTGTGTGCTCCTGCAGGAAATGACTCCTGTGCGTAACTAGTAATGGGGTTATGCGTAACTAATAGTAACTCTTCAACATTTCAGGCCAAAGCTCTGTTTAACAGGAAACCATTTTATAATGAACGTACTGTTTAAAAATATTTTCTTGCTTACATACATCATCTTCAGTTGTACAAGTGAAGATCTTTCTGCTGTGGTGACAAGCTACTGCCAAAACAACCTTTTTTTTTTTTTTAATCTGCAGAGCCAATCAGATCCCCCAGTGTTCCGTCAGAAGCCCTGATAGGCAAAAGCCCCACCTGGCCCTGTCCACTTTCTAAGAATACTTGGTGGATGCTGGGAAAGGTGTTGGCAGGTGCTACAGTAGTGCCCACTGGCACCATGTTCATGAGACTCCAACTCTAGACCTCGGGGTTTTTTTTCCCAGAACACAGAGAAGTGGAACAGTGGACAAAGGAATCGCTTGGAAATTTATAGAATTACTGGGAGGGGACTATAGGACTGGGGGTATGCTATTTGAATTCCTGGGGAAGAGTAGTAGACTGTGGGGAGTGTCTAGACAAAATTACTAGAAACTGGTACGAAGACATATCCAAATTGCAGGCACGACACTGAGTCAAAACTGTGGCAGGAATTTGGGGACAATGAGAAGATCTGAATCAGAGCTTTCCAGCTGTCACAAGGCCCTTAATGTCCGGATTCCATTAGTGGTCAGTGGTTGCATACCATATGAAGACCAATAGAGGGGGAGTGGTACCTTTGTCCTCTAGCCTGGTGTGGCTTGATTGCCTTCATCCTGTTAACACACTCGTATTCCCTATGTAGATTAAAAAAAAAAAAAAAAACTGGAGCTACTGTTCCGCTATCTAGATTGCTTAATATTCAGCTGTGGGCAGGATAGCTATTCTGGTAACAGTGGCCTTATTTTTGTGCCATTTCCTTTATACGTATTATACTGGAACGGAGGCAACATGTCATGTGGACTCCAGCAGGCTTACTCACCAGTTTACTCCGTTAATCCTCAATGAACGATTTGTGGGGCCACTCAAGAGGTACAGGAGATTTAGCAGGATCCCAGTCAACAGCTATTTCAGGTCGATTTTCTTGTGACAACTGTTAGCAAAAGTGGCAGTACAAGCAAAAACCGACTGTAAAATCATGTAGTCCTACATAAAAGTAAAGGTTCCCTTGCTCGAAAGCCAGTCGAATCCGACTCTAGGATTGCGGTGCTCATCTCCGTTTCAAAGCTGAAGAGCCAGCGCTGTTCGTGTCCGAAGACATTTCCATGGTCTTGTGGCCGGCATGACTAAACACCAAGGCGCACGGAATGCTGTTACCTTCCCACTAAAGTGGTACCTATTTATCTACTTGCAATTACTTGCTTTCGAACTGCTAGGTTGGCAGGAGCTGGAACTAGAGACGGAAGCTCACTCCGTCATGTAGCACACTCGGGTCTCGAACTGCTGAACTACTGACCTTCCACAGCCTGCAGTTCAGCATCTTAACCACTTGAGCCACCGTAGCTCCTACATACAGGTATAGTAGAAACAGGCCCTGGTCACACGAGAGGTTTTGGGCTGGGAGAGGGACGGATTGGGGGCGGAGCAAACTGCAACATCTGGGAAACGTTGCGCACCTGTCCCCGATCCGGCCCTTCCGCCCAAAACGCCATGGCAAAAATAAACCACCTACCAAGGTGGTTCTTCCAGCAAGTCTGCATCAAGGCCGGCCATGGGATCGCCGGCACGTACTTCCACCAGCGCATCCCCGGCTCCTGGCTGAACTGCGCATGCTCAGACATGCACAGTTCGGCAGCCTCCCCCTCCCAACTGTGGCTTCCTCCCCGGCATCTGATCATGCCGGGGAGCAACGGCGCCGCGGCTCAGGGGATCCGTGGGATCCTGCCGTGGCGTCTCTATTTTGGTGCGGCTCTTATTAGCCGCACTTTGCCCGGGTTTTTTTCTGCCGTGTGGCAGGGACCACAGTGCACTTTATTTGAAATGTATTCATCACCATTCTGAAAGTTGAACTCAGTCCCTGGTCACACATTCTCAGCAACAATTAGGACCAAAACAGATGGAGAAGGGATGAAGATGATACTCCTTGTTCCATCCACAACATTCAGATGGCAGGTTCAGGGCAGATGGCAGGTATGAGCAAGCTTTCCAAGTCACCCTCTGATTTGCCTCAGTTCTGCCCCTTTCTTTGTTCCACAACGATGTGGGGTGACAGAGTAACACCACTGCTGACTACCTCCCAACAGGACAGTGTTGGCCCAAACACCTGTGATGGTATACAACATTCTGGGTCTGGCTGGAACTCCAGCAAAACTAGAGATGATGAGAGAACAGTTACTTGGCTCAGATAAATACTCAGCAAACCAATGACACCATGACTAAACTTAATCTGTAAGTGTGAAC
>NW_015169859.1:43169-103222 GCF_001447785.1 Gekko japonicus | reverse complement strand
GCCTGATTTTTAACAGCAGAATTCAGTAAAAAGAAGGACTTGTTCCGTCTTTCAGTACTGTACTTGTATAATGTATTACTTTAATTAATTTTAAAAACCTGTAGTTATACCTATGTATCAGGCCTGCTTTTATTGCTATGCTATTGTTTTTAGCATTTAGAAACAGAAACCTTTGAGAAACAGCCAAATATTGCCTTGTCACTAAAGGGGCAAAAAAATCCTTGGCTCTTGATGATTTATCACATAGCGCCCTGCCAGACAGCAACCAGGAAACTGCGGGTAGAGCGGGCAAACACCTTGAACATGTGGCCACTGCTGATAATGGATTCTTCCTAAACAGTTCTTATTTTTCCCATAAGTTGACAGTAATAAAGTTGCACCGCAGCCTTTTAACCAGTCCAAGGTGCCTGACCTTACAAGTCGTAATGCTTGTATTTTGGAGATGAGTTTTCAAGAGTTGTTGTTACTGCAAGATCAATGTTGCTTCAAGTTCCAGCTTGAGCCACAGAACAGGGCAATGGCTCCCCATGCTCTGTGCTTGCCTCACAGGGGCAATATAAGTGATTGAACATACATGGCTGCCTTATACTGCATGAGACCACTGGCTTACCATGGTCAATATTGTTTACTCCGACTGGCAGCAACTCTCCAGGGTCTCAGGTCAAGGATTTTCACATCACCTACAATGTGACTCTTCCAACTGGAGATGCCAAGGCCTGGACCTGGGGCCTTCTGCACACGAAGCAATTGCTCTACCACTAAGCCACGACCCCCCTTCTCCCTTTGGGGTTCTCTTCTCAGAGGTGTCGGTCGAACTCATTTGTTACGAGGGCTGGATCTGACATAAATGTCACTTTGTCATGCTGGACCACATGTGCCATAAAATGCAATGCCAGGTAAAGGTAAAGGTTCCCTTGCTCGAAAGCAGTCAAATCCGGCTCTAGGATTGCGGTGCTCATCTCCGTTTCAAAGCCGAAGAGCCAGCGCTGTCTGAAGACGTTTCCATGGTCATGTGGCCGGCATGACTAAACACCAAGGCGCACTGAACGCTGTGGTACCTAAAGTGGTACCTATTTATCTACTTGCAATTTCTTGCTTTCAAACTGCTAAGTTGGCAGGAGCTGGAACTAGAGACGGGAGCTCACTCCATCATGCGGCACACTCGGGTCTCGAACTGCTGAACTACTGACCTTTCACAGCCTGCAGTTCAGCGTCTTAACCACTTGAGCCACCGCAGCTCCAGAATGCCAGGTACCAGAGAGATAAAATTTACAAAAGACACAGGCAAACCCAATTAATGACATTTTTTACTCAAAATACAAATATGCTTAATATAGTAACTCTCACTATTTTCTTTAACAGTCTTTGATAACTGACCCCTCTTGCTCTGAATTATTGCATCAAAATCTGGAGTCGACGGTTGTGCTGTAGCAATCTTGAGTATGCTGTTTAGGTGTGTATCTGTAAGCTGAGAACATACCTTTGATTTATTGACATTTATTACAAAAAAGAGCTGTTCACAGATATACACAGACAGAATTTTGGAAGCAAAAGCTTCTAATTCGGACCCCAAAACCGGTAAAATTTGTTAATGCCAACTTCAGAAAGCTTATCCTTCAGTACAGCATCACACGGCTCCCCCATCTACCTGCGATTTGTGGCATCCTTTCATTGGTAGGTGGGGAGCAGTGCGAATGTCCCATTTTGTCGACTGTACTGACTCACTACATATAAGATGCCCTGACTACACCTCCCACCTTAGTGAAATGTTTCCTGTTCATCCCCCCTCCCCTCCCCAGCACAAGTAATCTCAGGAGATCTCTTCCCTCTCTGAAAATACAATTCCCCTCTACACTAGATCAGCAACTTTTTTCTCTGCAACCCTGGAAGCATTTTTGTGTGTGAAGCAGGGTTTCTTCCCAGCTAGAGAGGTCCACCCCAAAACTCTCCAAGGAACTGGAGCCCCCACCCTTAACACTTGCTCAATCTACCCCAAAAATCATGAACCTCCCACAAATTCACCAGACCAGTCAATGACCAGAAGTCCTCAATCAGCCCTTTTCTCCCACAACCTCTGTGTGATTCATCCACACCGATCCACTCTCCTCCAAATGTCTGCTCCCACTGACCACTCCTTTCCTTGCACTTAGAGACCTGACCTTCCACAAAGACATACCTACACCCCATGGTACTGAGGCTCGAGCATGGGGACTAACAAATGGGAGACCCAGGTTCATAAGCCCCACTCTGGCATGGAAGCTGCTGGGTGACTGTGGGCCTGTCACTCTCTCAGTCTGATGTACCCTGCACAGTTGTTGTGAGAACAAAAACATAGATGGGGAGAACAATACTTGTAAATTGCTTTGGTTCCCCATTTGGGGAGAAAAGCAAGGTACAGATGCCTAGAAAATAAAAATGATGCAACAAAATCTCATTAAGTCTTCTAGGGGGCTCTTGTCTTAGCCTCCAACTACATGCCTGCTCTTGCATGCCACCCCCCTAAACACAAACACTCAGCACCTTCCCTTCCCCAACATCTATATTTCTCCACCTCTCCCATGGCTTTCCAAGCACAGTTCTCACCATGTACCCCATTGCACACACTCCCCCCTTCCGTGCCCCTCCCTCTAGTCCTTTACCCCCCCCCCCCCAGATACACTCTGGCATTCCCAATCCTACACTTGCAGGCTGGCAAGGAATGATTGGGGTGGGAAGACCCATTTAAATGCCTCCCTGTGCCTTCCCCGGCCCACCTGCCAAACTGGGCGAGCCGGGGAAGGCTTGGAGAGCCCCCGCCTGCCTTCCCTGATATCCTATGGTCCAAATGGAGTGATTGTGCCGCTGCTGCGGTGCAACTCCAGAGAGAAGGGTTTTAAAGTTTAAACCCCTTCTTTCTGGAGTTGCGCCGCAGCAGCAGCATGATTACTCCATTGTATTCTATGGGGTCATAGGATACAATGGGAGATCGTGCCACTGCAGCGGCACAACCCTATAGGCAAGGCCGGCTCGCTCACTAAGAGAACTAGGCCTTCACCTAGAGGGGGCCGGCCCTTAGGGGCGCCAAACTGCACCCGGCCCCCCCGACAAAAGCCCCCCTACCCAGCGTGGCCCATTCCTGCAACCTGCCAGCCTGTGGGAGGCCCCGCTGGCAGGAGCCGGGAAAGGCGCTGGGCGAGGCAGCAGCTGGGCAAAGTGGGTCAGTGGGTGCGGAAATCCTCTGGCCAGTGGCAGCAGCAGCACCCGAGGGAGGGCGGCAGCCCTAACCAGCACAGGGGCAATGCACGGGGGGAGGGGGCGGCACACAGGGGGCGCCAGAAGGGATCCTTGCCTAGGGTGCAAAATAAGCTGGGGCTGGCCCTGCCTCTAGGGAAGGGGTTTAAAGTTTAAAGCCCTTCTCTCTTTGCTTCCCCTGCCAGCCCGCCTTGGCAGGCTGCCTGGGGAAGGGAAGGGGAGGCTTTTAAAGATGCCTCCCTGACTTTTCTTTGTTTCTCCAGTCTGCCTTCCAAGGCGGGCTGGCTGGGGAAGCCAAGAAAGGTTGGCCTTGTCAGGCTGGCTGGGGAAGCGAAGAAGAGGTATTTAAAGATGCCACCCCATCTTCTTCTTTTTTTTGCTTTCCCAGCTGGCCCACCTTGGCAGGCCAGCTGGGGAAACAAAGCAAGATGGGGGAGACATCTTTAAATGACAGGGGGTGTGACATAGGCAAAATTATGCTAATAAGTTATGCTAATGAGCTCCTGCACCTCTTTTTCTACAAAATTACCCCTGATGTAGGGTAGTGAAGAGCACACTTCCATAAATTCCACTCTGTAAGTACCTGCTAATATGGCCCTACACCAGTCAGTAATGTGCAGAGCAAGCACAAAAGTCAGCTGTGTCAACAACGCATCACAAATCTGCTATTTTTTTAAAAAGTATTTGTCAGAAACTAAATCAATAGGCGATTGTTCCTGGAAAGTGGTTCAGCTTATGGAGGGGGAAAACATGCAAGATCAAACAAGGCTATGGGACCCCAAAAAAGAGAGTCTTTTAGCACCTTGGTGACTAAGAAAAATATCGCGACATAAACTTTCAAGGACTTAAACCCACTTCATCATTTGTTTGTGTCTGCGCATCCTTCCCCCTTTCTACTGTTCCTAGCCGTTTGATTCACCAGGCACTTCATCCAGTAGCCTAGGGTTGCCAGGTCTAGGTTGGAAAATACCTGGAGTCTTTGGGGGTGGAGCCAGGAGAGGGCGGGGTTTGGGGAGGGGAGGGGCCTGAGCATGGTGCAATGCCATAGACTCCACCTGCCAAAGCAGCCATTTTCTCCAGGGGAGCTGATCTCTGTCAGCTGGAGATCAGTTGTAAAAGCAGGAGATCCCCAGGCCCCACCTGGGGTCTGGCAACCCTACAGTAGCCTTCGCTTAGTGACATAAACTCTCCCTTGCAAGGCGACATTTTTGCTGGCACAATCTCTCTCTGTCACTGGAAGCTGTTTCCATGCACAGGGATGTTTGATGGGAGAATAACAGGGCCAGGAAAAATCAAGAGCACAGTAAACTGAACATGTGATCAAAACCATCCAAGTCATTCATAACAATAACATTAAATTAGATTCAAAAGGCCCATCAACTGATTGTAGCGTTCCCACATAAGGAGACTCAATTAAAAAGATGTTCTGCCTGGATAAATATTTGGTGGTTTTTTTCCTTCTTAAAACTGTGCTCGTCCAGGAACACTGCCTTCCACGTCACAAGCACTTTTGGAACTTTCAGCCTTTTCAGTGTCTATTTTAATCCCACCCATCCTCCAAGGAGCTCGATGCAACATCTCTTGTCCTCTGTTTTATTCTCACAAAAACCCTGTGAGGTAGGGTAGGCTGAGAGAGAAACTGGTCCAGGATCACCAGAGAGGTTCATGGCTGAGTGGGAATTAGAACCCAGATCTCCGCAGTCTTTGACTTACAGTCTAACCACTACAGAACACTGTCTCTCCAGTGTCCAGCCCTGTATCTGATGTGTCTATTCAAGAAAAAAATATTCTGTAGCAAAGTTCACTTAAGAGCAAACCCTCTGGTCATATGTTGGTTTGGTTTCCATCAGCAACAAAAAGAATTTTACTTCTTAAAATGGCTTCCACTTTGTGCTGTGATATTTCCAGTCCCAAGATCCACTCAGGAGCAATCTTGTGACTCCAGAGTCAGAGGGCAGGAAAGGAAGAAGCCAGACCAATGAGTATTACTTATTTAGATCCAGGGCTATTGTTGGGCAGGAACGCACAGGAACGGAGTTCCAGCTGGCTCCCGAGTTGGCCATGGCCAGCAGGAACTCATTAGCATAATATGCCACACCCAATAGCAGAAACTCATTGGGATTGGCTACATTAGGGGTGTGTGGCCTAACATGCAAAGGAGTTCCTTCTACAAAAAAGGCCCTGGGTTTTGCAAACAAACAAGGTAAACAGAATAAGAAGGGAAAGGTTGGTGTTGCTGGATGACCACACTTCTGGTAACATGGGGGTGCAGCCTAATGTGCTAATGAGTGGTGCGGTCAGGGTGTGGCCTAATATGCTAATGAGTTTCTGGTGTTGGGTGTGGCCTATTATGCTAATGAGTTCCTGCTGGGCTTTTTCTGCAAAAAGAGCCCTGGCTAGCACCATGAGCAGCAGGCCAAGAGACTTGGGGCCAAGTACTAAGAGAGGTACTGTTGCCAGAACCCTGGAGGAATCCTTTCCATTGCTGAGGGACTTCATCTCACCACCCTGTGCCCCCAACATGTGTACAAAGAGAGGCAGGAATGTGCTTTCTATGCAGCAGGTCCTTCCCAAAGCCAGCAAAAAGGAAAAGGGGCTTTCTGTTTGAAACTGTGCTCCTGGGTACTTTCCAGACGTGGGGTGGGGTGGGGTGGGGGAAGGGCAACCTGCTCCTTCCTCCTTCCCTCGTGCAAATGAAATGGCTGAGGATGCAGAGCTGAGCCTTCTCAGACGGAGCACCCACATGATCCTTTTGGGCTATACTTCTGTAAGGAAGTGCACATGTGCACCTCTTCTCAAGCAGCAGGAACTCTGGCAGCTGGGAAAGCATCTCTGGTGATGCCATTTGAGAGGAGGCGGCTTGTTTTTATATGAATCTTGTTTTGTTTTTAAACTGTCGATTGTATTCCGCTTTGGTTATTGCCTTCGACAAAGATTTGTGGCATGGCCATGTGGAAATGAATAAAAAACTGAGGAGATGCTTCAGTTCTCCAGGGGTTACTCCAAATGACATCTTAGAAGGGGTTTCAAACTCGTTTGACTGCCTCAGTTTCTGCCAAACGACAGTGGAACCTCCATTTTATGGAAAGATTTTTATTAGACAGATTGCTATCATCTCAAGAACAGCTCAGCTTCCCACAATTTCTTGGGGGAGAGCCATGATAGTTTAAAAGTTCCTTAAATTTGTAGTGTAGCCTTTCATGCGAGTTATGTTACTCTTCAACTAACCTGCCATACTCATATCCAGATAGTATAAACACAGAGTATGTCCTGTTTTGACAATGTATATTTATATGGAGGAGAAGATATTTATAGGCAGACCCATAGCTATGGTGGGGCTACTTGGGGCTCAGCCCTCTTCCTTAAAGGGCTCCCACTTCTTAAAGTGCCCCCACTTCTTCCCAAAAGCATTTAAAGGGAAATGCCAGAACAAGGTGGGGTCTTTTTATCATATGTGGTGGCATTGTGACAAAACTAAAAAATACTGGGCTTGGATTCATGAAATGTTACGAAAGATATTGGATTGTACTGTGCCTTTTACACCAGAAGTTTTATTGTTAAATATTCTACCTGATACATGTAAAAAAGATGATTGATATCTGATTGTGTATTTAACTACAATGGCCAGAATTCTATATGCCAAGTACTGGAAAGTACCAGCGGTCCTGACAAAGCAAGAATATATAAACAAACTATTGGAGGCGGCAGAAATGGACAAATTGTTGAAAGTCCTTTCAGATTCCACATTCCAAAACACTTGGTCAAGATTTTACAATTGGTACAATAAGAATAATAGCATATAAGTACAGACAGGACTTCTAAGACGATTATAAGTGGATTATAAGATATATAGCAATTAATTTAGTATATATATTTTTTTTGTTACTCATGTTGTTGAAAATAGATAGTATTATAGGATTAGAGACACACTATGAAAAAAGTATTATTACCCTCATATATGTTTTGTGTTTATATGTATGTACATCATGTATGTTTGTGTTATAATTAAAACTTTAAATAAATGTTGCCCCTTGGGGGCACAAAAAAATAAAATAAATGCTTTTGAGAATGGGGGCCTTCAGCTGACTGGCGGGGAGCACGTGATGAGTCTGAGGAGGGCTGGGTTTGGGGAAGGGAGAGGCCTCAGCTGGATATAATGCCACAAAGTCCAGCCTCCAAAGCAGCCATTTTCTTTGGAATACTGTGTGCAGTTTTGGTCACCACACCTTAAAAAGGATATTATAGCTGTGGAAAAAGTGCAGAAAAGGACAACTCGAATGATAAAAGGGTTGGAACACTTTCCCTATGAGAAAAGGTTAAGGCACTTAGGGCTCTTTAGCTTGGAGAAACGACGACTGAGGGGTGACATGATCGAGGTTTACAAGATTATGCATGGGATAGAGCAGGTAGAGAAAGAGGTACTTTTCTCCCTTTCTCACAATACAAGAACTCGTGGGCACTCCATGAAATTGCTGAGCGGTCATGTTAGAACTTCTTCACCCAAAGAGTGATTAACACATGGAATTCACTGCCACAGGAAGTGGTGGCAGCTACAGGCTACAGGCACAGACAGCTTCAAAAGGGAATTAGATAAGCATATGGAGCAGAGGTCCATCAGTGGCTATTAGCCACAAGGTATAGATAGGGACTCTGGGGCAAGTGATGCTCTGTCTTCTTGGTGCTTGGGGTTCTACCTGGAGGTTGGCAACTCTAGGCCTGGCAGCACCTTCTGAGTGCCTTGATACCACCTGATTTGAATGATTCAACTAGGCCTGGCTGCTTGCGACTGTTCAACAGCAGCCACCCTATGAAAGCCAGGGTGGTGCAGCAGTTAGAGCTTCAAAGTAGGGTCTGCAAGACCCAGGTTCAGATTCCCATTTTGTGGTGGAAGCTGACTGGGTGATTTTGGATCCGCCACATACTTTCAGCCTAACTAACCTCACAGGCTGAGTTGGCCTTGCAGGGCCGTTTTAGTTAGTCTTGTGTTAAGTACAATAAACGTGTGCAAGAGCATGTCGTCGTCCAAGTCCTCCATGCGGAGAACCCAGTACTTTTCAGGAGGAACTTCAGATCAGTATAATACCACAGACGCCACCCTCCAAAGCAGCCATTTCCTCAATGAGAACCACCATTGCCAGACTTCAGATGAGAAGAACAGAAACTACACTTGATCTTAGCCAAAAGGCTAATAGCCTCTAGATGAGGACTGGAGATCACTCAGAATGACAACTGCTGTCCAAGTGACAGAGATCAGTTCCCCTGGATAAAATGGCTACCTTGGACTCTATGGCATTACACCCTTCTGAGGCTGCTTCCCTCCCCAAGCCTCACTGTCCCAAGGCTCCCCCCCCCCAAATCTCCAGGAATTTCCCAACCTGGAGCT
Organism: Gekko japonicus; assembly: GCF_001447785.1. NCBI lineage: Eukaryota > Metazoa > Chordata > Lepidosauria > Squamata > Gekkonidae > Gekko > Gekko japonicus. Next base: position 94,608 of record NW_015169859.1, on the reverse strand, counting down.
GGCAGCCCTAAGGTGAATGAATCTCTGTAGCTGGGAGACCCATTGTGATTCCTGGGGAGCTGCCACTGCTGCTGTGGGGGGAGAGGAAGCAGGTGGGTATCTGGGAACACCACTACTATCACCACCACCACCGCTGCTGCTGCTGTGCAGGGTGGGGGAGGAAGCAGGCAGGAGGTTGGGAGAGTGATGGGGGCAGAAAGAGAGAGGAAGAGTGTTGAGGAGGGGAGGCAGAAAAACAAAGAGAATGATGAGGGGGCAGAAAGAGAGAGGAAGTAACATGCATGGAGAAAAGAGGCAGAAGGGAGAAAGAGAGTGAGAGAGGCAGGGGGAGAGGGGAGGAAGCAAAGGGGTGAGGAATGGGATAACCGCCCTGCAAGTTTCTTGCAGGTCCCCACTTGTCATCTCTAATATGTTACGTTTATTCAAATTTCTGGGATTTTCTAGTGCATTGCTTATTAAATGTCTCTTCAGATAAATTGTATTGACACACACGGTGAAATCCTCTCTGGGCCTCAGTGAGTACAGAAGCACGGGGCAGAAAAGAAGTTGGCAGTCCCAGTGTCCAACCTTCTTTCCTCATACAGCAAGAGTATTGATGCAAAATGTTACCGATTAAGGATTGCAGGTTGACAGTATTATAAAGCACTAGCAGGGATATAAAGGGTTTTAATTAATCTGCATCAATGGTTATATGTTCTTTCCATGCATATTTGGTTTATACACTCAGTTGGCCAGCAGGCTTGGGAGGTAATTGCTGATGTGTACTTGTAGACTTTGAACTTAAACACCACTGTTCTCTATCTACCCATAAAAGCTCATATAAAACATTCGATTGCAAAACATACAGGCTGGTGTAATTTCCTTTGAACTTTGAAACCGTTTTATTGAAGTCACCGACTATCTAAAACGTCACAGTATAACTTCAGGACTAACTTTGCAAGACAGAAAATCACAGCACCAAGAAGATAAGTTGGCTTGTGTTAAACCAGCGGATTCTTCATCTACTCCAGCATCAACTGCTAGAGATGTTCACAGGCTTACTGGTCTTTTTTGAATCAGTTTTGCTAAATTTGTTATAAATATTACCGTAATTATTTTATTAATTCTTCATTTCCAGTCAGACATTTTATTTGTAACTCCCCACCCCTCCCACTGAACATAAATGAAATAGCTGAGGCGCTGTCCCTCAGTGAAAGGAGGTTCCCTGCCAACTTCTAGACATTTAAGAGAAGACATCTCCATTTTATAAGTGAAGTGGGGCATGTTCGGCAAGATGATCTTAATAAACAGGGAGCATGGCAGAGTGCACACAGTACATAAATAACACAAATGCCACTGGGCAAGTACTGTGTTTTGTGGGAACAATAAGGGGACCTGCAAGGACTTCCAGGGACATCTCATTTCACCTTCCCCCATGATTTTTTTTCCCTTCCCTGGAAGCCCCATCTCCCATTTTCCTGCTTCCCTCTCTCTTTCCCATCCACCAGCCAACCTACCTTTATCTTCCCCCTGTCTTCAGCTTTCCCTCATTTCTTCCCCGGCAGCCTCTACTGCTCAGGAAAACTGTGGCTCAGTTGCATGGTGCTGGCTGCCGGGCTAGGCCCAGTTCCACCGTGGGGAACCCACAAGGACTCGTGGAGAATATTTTCTCCTGTATCTCCTCCCCCTGGTAACCCCCATATCCTCAGCTTTCCTTGATTTCATCTCTCCTTCCCACCCAGCCACCAACCTATCTTTCATCTGCCCCCCATCTTCAGCTACATATATTATTTATTTACTTCCTTTATACCTCACCTTTTTCCAGGATGGGGACTCAAGCCAGTTTACATGATCCCCTTCTTCTCCCTATGTAATGTTGTTGATGAAATACGTAACTAGCCCAAGGTCACCAGTGAACTTCCGCAGCAGACTGATGATGTTAACCTGGGTCTCTCCCAGATTCAGGTCCAAAACTTTAACCACTACACCATACTGGATTTTGTGTGTTGACTGCTGTTGAACAGCAGCTTGCAGTCGGGCCAGGGTTTTAATTCATCTGTATCAATGGTTTTGTTGGTCAATGGTAGCAACCTGCCCGGTGGTTGCTGCTGGATTTGGCCCCAATGAATCTTCCCTCAAAGACCAAAACAACCCTGGAAAAGGTCCCTGTCACCTCCCCATGTCCTGCACTGACAGAAAACAAGGCTTGAAGGTTAGTGACACCATTGTGGCTGCCTAGCAAGTACTGAGGGAATTAATTCCTAAAGCTAAAGGTGCTGCTTCTACATACCACAGTGAAACCCCACAATGTTTTTTTTAAGCTTTTTTCCAAACCTGGGGCATCTTTTAGGTTTGCAGAAATATCTGTCTTGTCTATGTATGGCTCCAATCCCTGGATTTAAGTATCCACAGATGTGGCCATGTTGAGTGATGATGTTAAACTATCTCTGCACTGGGCATACAAAGAATGGGACTGGTTGGGGGCACAACTTGCCAAACTACCATCCAACTGTCCATCCATCTGTCCATTCTTTGGTACTGGTATGTGAGTTTATTATATAGTGCCTCATGATTCTAATAGAGGAGGGTTTTCTGTTTTGTTCTTTTACTGAATGGCAGCATGCCTATGTGGAACTGCAGTGTACCTACATCACTGACTTCAATGTACACACAATATTGAGAGAAGATGGCAGATGTTGCCTAGCATCCATGGGAGAGTATTTGTTTCTATATTCTATTACCCCATCTCAGGTGGTACAAAAAAACGCCTATCTGTCCACCTAGTGGTAGTGTTGCTTATCACAAGGGAGAGGAGAATACAGCATGCGTTTGTATCCCACCCGAATATGCAATGTGTGCAAGCAAAGCCTTTGTTCCTGTGCCTGACAGGTGCAGTACTAGAGAACAGAAGAGCTTGAGCAAACAAGAGGCCCTGCCTATATACAATCAAAGGCCTCCAACAGACAGTGAGCAAGCAACCTGATAGCCTTGAATAGTTTCGAAAGATAAATGTATCAGCACAACGGTCTTTGGTTTCAAGATCTGCTGACCGAAAAGTGGTTTGATTAGCTTGTATGTAAATGCACATGAGTGGCAGTGTTGCTGCAAAATCTAAGGCAGAGGCTTGGACTGCCTTGTTGCCTGAGATTCTTTTAATAACTGGAGAAGAAGAGGATTGATTGACCAACAAACATTTCATATGAAAAGTATATATTCTGCCTCTAAATTATGCTCTTGCTCTCATAGGTTTATGCAGCAAGGACTGTGCGTGAAATGTATTTATTTGTTTAAAATATTTCTGTACAAAAGTGTAACCAGAGGAGCTTACAGCATATTAAAATCGCAATCCTACATTACACATACGACTGGCAAAAGAGCCACCCAACAACTAAACTAAAGATGCCTGAGCACCTGCTTTCCCAGCCCATGTTCTACTTGCTGGTTACAAAAAGGAACCCCATTTTTCATCAGGCAATTTTATGGTTTGTAAGCAGCTTAAGCCTGTTTGGCAGGTTACTTTCTGGGTACTCAAACACTTTAGTGCAACCACCAGTATTTCACAAACAGGCATTCTTGCACAGCCCAATAGGACTCCTAGTTCTCCCCAAAAGAGCTGTCATGGCTGTGCATGGCTCCACAGCCAATTATTTATTTTTAAATCATTTTTTTGAAAACCAATTTTGTACATGCACATTTTTTGCACAGCAAACCGTTATGGCAACTTGTCATTTCCCTCCAGTGTCATCATTTATTTACTTGGCCTAACCATTCGTGACCCTGGGGGAGAATTAATTTCCATCACTGGACAGAAAAGCAGACACAAAGCAAAAGGAAACGAAACTCCGCAACCACAGCTTCTGCACGGCTGTAAAGCTGTCTGGCAGCTGCTCAAGCCTGATGGTAGCAAGGTGAGGAGGTCCTGAGGCTCAGCTCAGAGGTTAGCATGTCCATCAGGTTTGAGACACCTCTAATTGAAACACAGACAAGAGTAGAACCAGCATTTTGGCTTAGATCCTAAGGTGTCATGTTTCCACATGTACCCCTGCACAAGGAAATCCATATTTCTGTTTGCACACACTGTTAGCCTAACTTATCTCTTATGAGCTTTCTCCACTTGTACAAACTGGGACAATAATCACTGCAAGCATTCCTTAATACTTCGTTGCAGGGGTCTTGTTGTAGAAAAAGAGCTGCCGGAGCTCATTAGCATAACTCATTAGCATAACTTATTTGCATATGCCACGCCCCCTGACATCACCGGAAGTGTGTCAGAAGGCCCGGCTACTTACCCTCCTGCTTCATCCTCATTCCCAAACGGAATGAGGATCGAAGCAGAGGGCGGGGTAAAGAAGGGGGCGGGGCTTCACCACGTGACCGCCCCGCCCCCTAGAGGTTCTCTTCCGGAGCTCCGTACCTGAGAGCTCCCCCCCGACTAGAGCCCTGCTTCGTTGTGTTATTGGTACTGCTTGTGCAAAATGGCACTGTGGATGGAACTGCGTCTGAACCTCCCTGCATTCCAGATCCAAGCCTTTGTGCCGACATACCAGCAAAAAGGGCATAAACAACCAGGTATGTTACAAACCAACCGTAGGGGGTCTAAAGCTCTCAAAAGAATAAATATACATCATTACTAATATACACAGAAAACATTCAAATGTTTCCTTAAGCAGGAGGCAATTAAGCTTGTCCTAAGAGCCAGTGAGCCCTTCTAGGACCTACATAAAAGCAGAAACTTGCTCCTAATCTGGGTGACAAAGAAACAAAAGGCAGGATCCTTTGCTCCAGAGGGTGGCTCCCACATTAGCAGAACTGTTTCAGCCTTCTCAAACCAAAGCAACTGGGGGAGGCAGGTTTATAACCTACCCCCACCCCGGCAGAATCATTGTGTTCGGGAGCACTAAAATAAAACAAAACAGCCATTGTATCACAGCCCATACCTTGGTCTATAGCAGGAGTAGCCCAACTTGCTTAACATAAGAGCCACCTAGAATAAACGTCAGATGTTTGAGAGCCGCATGACTTGAACAAATATTACACACACGTTTTTGTTGGAAAATATGCAAATATGCTTTTTAGTAACATCAAACGAGACTGCGAAAAATGAAAATAATAGGGGTAAAAATAGATATTGATAATTATATTTATTTGTCCAAAGATATTTGTAGGTGGGGGGGGGGCTTTAAGAACACATTTAAAGTTAAAGTTGCTTTCTTTCTCTGCTCCTCCCTGCCTCAAGCCTACTCATGGAGGGGAACACTGGCTGGGTAAGGGAAGAGAAGACCGATTGGGGAGGCACGCCTCTCCTTCACTTTCCCAGCCGCCCTGCCAGGAGCCACACAACATGTGCAAAAGAGCCGCATGGGGCTCCCAAGCCACAGTTTGGCCACCCCCGATGCTAATGGCCAGTTTGAATCTATCAGTTTGAATCAATGGCATCCTTGCATATGTGCAGCTTTCTTAAACCTGATGCAAGCCACTTTGGCAGGAGTTACTGGTTTTCAGTGGCCCCTGCCACACGAGAAAAAAAGAATGGCCGAAGTGTGGCTTTTAAAAGCCGCACCAAAAGAGACACACGGCGGCGGGATCAGATAAATCCCCTGAGCCACCGCACAGTTGCTCCTCGGCACGATCAGATGCCGGGGGGGGGGGAGCCACTGCAGGGAGAGCGAGGCAGCCGAACTGCGCATGTGTGCGCGTGTGCAGTTCAGCCGGGAGCCTCGATTGCTCCTGCAGACGGGCGCGCCAGCGATCTCACAGCCGCACTTGCTGCGCCATTCCAGGTTGGTGCTACCTTTTACTTGGGGTTTTTTTTGCAGTGGGTTTTAGGCTGGAAGGGACGGATCGGGGACAGGTGCACGCCAATTCCCAGATGTTGCGGTGTGCTCGGGCCCGTTTGCTGCGCCCCCGATCCGTCCCTCTTCCGGCCCAAAACCTCCTGTGTGACCGGGGCCAGTGTGAACCAAACAGATGGGGTGATGGACTGGCATCTGACTGAGATCTTCAAACACGGTCAGTTATGCTGGCGAAATCTGCAGCGCCCCAAGTCTTCTACACAGAAAGTAAGCAAGGGAAGCTTTTCCCAGCATGGAGATTAATGATGAGAAATGCTTCCCCTAATACATTTCTGCAGATTGGTCCACTGTTGAAGGCACAGGAGCGGCAACAGAAGAAAAGTTTCCAACAACCCTATGAATAAATGTACACTTTACCTGGATCAGTGTGAAGTCTTTGCAAATGAGTCCTTCAGATGTGTAAACAAAGACTTCTCTAGGCCATAAACTGCATTTTTAAAATACTCAGCAGGTAAAAAGAAAGGGCAGCTCATGCATAGGTACTTAAAAGCATACAAGCATAATATTGCAAAACCTCTTCTAATGTCATTCTGTTTTTCTAGATAACCGAAATCTCACATTAATTTTTACAATGTATGTTTGTACTCCCAGTTTACACAACAACTTGCTCAACTAGTCCCTGCACTGAGTTGCTATAGTAACGATTGACTTGGCTCCCTTGCCATGGTAACTGCTTAGTATCTCCCAATACCTGAATGACCTTTGAGCTGCAGAGCAATTCTTAACAAAACAAGCTAGGCAATTGTCTCAGCCTGTTATGTATTTAGGCAGAGAGAGAGAGAAATACTCATATATCCCAGTCCAAGCATTCCTGATGGCTTCAGTTTCCCCATGCAGTTTGGTGAAGTTCCACACACAGAAGAATATGTATATGCACACAGAATTGCCTTCTTCCATTTAAATGAACGGGAAGTATCTAATGCACATTGAGCGCCAGTATAGGGGGACTGGCATATAATGAGATAGTGCCAGCAAGCACCTAGCCTCTCTAAGGCTACAGTCAGACTGGCAGGTTGGTGCTGTTTGGGGGTGCTGCTAATTACTCTGTCACATTTTGTGATGGAGATTTTTCGTCAGACTCCCACCCTGCTCTGGCCTCACCACGCGCTTCCTTCTGTGGTTGACCATTCAGATCAGAGCTTTGCATCAACCACGGAGTGCACAGTCTGGTTGTTGTTGTTGTTTTGAAAGAAATAACTGTTGTAAAAATTGTTAAAAATGTTTAATACTCAGTCTATCAATGGATCTTGCTCTATTGGAAAGAGGAGATTTCTTTGCTTTTAAAAACCTTTATTTCTAAGGGTAAAAGGTACACGGGATAACTACAAATAAACATAACACTAACAGCTACATTTTCTAAGCTGCCTATGGTTCAACACATAGTCACACACTAACACAGATAATGGAGAATCTGTCCTTCTTCTCGACCCCTAGAAAGGAAGTCACCTGGAACAAACAACCAATCTGTATCACAGTAGAAAGCTACTTTTCCCGGGCTAATTCCCTATTGGCTTACTGCCAGATATCCCTTCCAGGTCAGTCTAAACAATAGCAATACTAGGAAAACAAGTTAACCCTACAATGACTGGATTGTCAGACCTTGTAAATACATACATTTCCAACAATAACAACTTTGACATTTTTGTTAAAAAATTTCTTGGGTGCGCATATGCTCTACCATAAAGCAAACAAAAAAAGAGAACCTGGAACAACAGATGCACACTTCTGAACGGATCTGAGCGCACACCGGGGGAGTTAAGACATCCGTTAGCACCAAAATTCATCTACTGTCTATCTACTCTGTCTCCAACTCATCTTATGACAGGGTGCGTATGACTGGGAAACAGCTGCCAGATGTGGCTGTGTAACCCTGCCGGTTTAATCCATTAGGGAAAAGCAATTATATTGGGCCAAACTGCCTGTCTGATCAAGCGTCCATCCGTCAATGTGGCTGGCGCAATGATATCACCTCCAGGTGACGTCATCATGCCGGGCATGTCAGCCCGGTCCAGGCACTTTGGGGGCAGGGTTCCCCCCGCCGGCCAGATCCAGGCCAGTGGATTGGGGGCCCCTAAAGTGGATAATCCTCCCCCGGGGGATCTGGCAGCCCTAACCATGCAACTTGGTCAGACTTTTTCCAGATGGAGTCTGCCAGGATAGGGAAGGAGGGAAAGCTGAAGCTAGATAAAGGGACAGGTAAATGTACAAACGAACCTAAACAGCATGATAAAAAGTAGAGACATCACCCTGCCAACAAAGGTCCGCATGGTCAAAGCAATGGTATTCCCAGTAGTCATGTATGGCTGCGAGAGTTGGACTATAAGGAAGGCCAAGAGCCAAAGAATAGATTCTTTTGAACTATGGTGCTGGAGAAGACGCTTGAGAGTCCCTTGGACTGCAAGAAGATCAAATCAGTCAATCCTAAAAGAAATCAACCCTGACTGTTCCCTGGAAGGCCAGATAATGAAACTGAAGCTCAAATACTTTGGCCACCAAATGAGAAGGGAGCACTCACTGGAGAAGACCCTGATGCTGGGAAAGATTGAAGGTCAAAGAAGACGGGGACGGCAAAGGATGAGATGGTTAGACAGTGTCATAGATGCAATGAACATGAAATTGAGCAAACTTCAGAGGATGGCGGAAGACAGGAGGGCCTGGCGGGAGCTGGTCCATGGGGTTGTGAAGAGTCGGACTTGACTGTGCGACTGAACAACAACAACAAAACGTACATTGGCAGGTGGGTGAGAATGAGAGAATAAAGCAGGGAGAGGGAAGAGGCTATGGGGAATGCTAGGGAAGGAAAAGAGGAAATAGTGGTTGTGGTGAGAGACAGGAGAAAATAAGGTGCCCCCCCCCAGTCTTTGCAAGTCTCCCACTTCTTACTAAAAATTTACATGTTGATTAATAGTCCATAATATTTCTGCAGTCTAAACATTGGTTGCTGTGAGTCCTTTATTAGCAAAAGGTACATAAGGGGTCATAAATATAGTAAAAGGTAAAGGTTCCCTTGCTCGAAAGCCAGTCGAATCCGACTCTAGGGTTGCAGTGCTCGTCTCCGTTTCAAAGCCGAAGAGCCAGCACTGTCCGAAGACATTTCCGTGGTCATGTGGCCAGCATGACTAAACACCAAGGTGCATGGAACGCTGTTACCTTCCCACCAAAGTGGTGCCTATTTATCTACTTGCAATTTCTTGCTTTCGAACTGCTAGCTTGACAGGACCTGGAACTAGAGACGGGAGCTCACTCCGTTATGTGGCAACTCGGATCTCGAACTGCTGAACTACTGACCTTCCACAGCCTGCAGTTCAGCGTCCTAACCACTTGAGCCACCGCAGCTCCTTAATATACATAAATATACACAGGAGCATTTTGCACATTTGTTTTAGTGCACTGGTGTAAATTCATGCATGGTTTGCACTTGAATTACTGGCAACTGTTCACCTGCAACTGTTCACATCTACCACTTCCCTTTCTGTAAAGCCCTTTAAATAAAAAAAAAATCTTTGCCTGCCTTTATCTTCACAGTCTAGTTATCTTGGCACCCCATCTACCCCACCAGTACACCTGAGCTTAAAGAAGTCATTTTCTTTTTTTAGAGCCATATTTGGTTCCATGCTGGGCCACATTTGGCTCTTGATCCCATAGGTTGCAGACCCCTGATCTAGTTAGAGCAGCTCTGCCATTCTCATGGCATCAGCTTCTCAGGCTTTCTGGCACAATTACTTTCAAACAAAACTCCACAAAGCTCTGCCAGAGACATTGGCAGCATTCTACATCATGAGAAAAAGCAAAAGTTTCCAATGTTGCCTCACTATTTATATCTCTGACCCTTTGTGGGAGCAAACAGCAACTATGATGCAACTTAATTCAACATTACATGATGCAAATGTGCCAGTTTAAAAATAAACCACTTGAACTAAACTTACTCAAGGGTGACATCTGACTGTTGTAATGTTTCAGCTACAAAGCTAAGATCAGAGAAGTTCCCCATCTAGAGCTGCATTCAGACATCACGCTGAGCCACAAATTAAACTACAGTTTGCTGCAGTGGTCACAAATGTGGCTTGTTTGTCATGCTAGTGATCTCCCCTGATTCTTCCCTTCACACATGGAACATGAAATAAATTCCAGCTGTGCATGATGTCTGAAAGTAACACATCTGGCCCAGTTAGAGCTTGTTCACTCACCACATGCTGGGATCCTAAACTAAGAACATAAGCAGCCATGTTGGATCAGGCCAATGGCCCATCCAGTCCAACACCCTGTGTCACACAGTGGCCAAAACCGAGGTGTCATCAGGAGCTCCAGCAGTGGGACCAGAACTCCAGAAGCCCTCCCACTGTGGCCCTTCAGACACCAAGAATACAGAGCATCCAGACATAGTGTTCCATCTATATGTTGTGGCAGCCTCTGATGGACCTCTGCTCCATATATTTATCCAGACCCCTCTTGAAGCTGTCTATACTTGTAGCTGCTTCCTGCAGCAGTGAATTCCATGTGTTAATTACTCTTTGGGTGAAGAAGTACTTCCTTTTATCTGTTCTAAACCTACTGCTCATCAATTTCATTTAGTGCCCACGAGTTCTTGTATTGTGAGAAAGGGAGAAAAGTACTTCTTTCTCTACCTTCTCTATCCCATACATAATTTTGTATACCTCTATCATGTCACCCCTCAGTTGTCATTTCTCCAAGCTAAAGAGCCCTAACTTCTTTAACCATTCTTTATTGGGAAAGTGTTCCATCCCTTAATCATTTTAGTTGCTCTTTTTTTCACCTTACCAATGCTATAATACCTTTTTTGAGGTTCAGTGACCAAAACTGTACACAGTATTCCAAATGAGCCTACACCATTGATTTATACAGGGGCTTTATGATACCAGCTGATTTGTTTTCAATTCCTTTCCTAATAATCCCCAGCATAGCATTTGCCTTTTTTTATTGCAGTTGCACAATGAATCAACATTTTCAGTGAGTTATCTACCACAATTCCAAGATCTTTCTTTTGGTCAGTTACCGCTAGTTCAGATCCCATCAATATGTATTTATAGTTAGGATTTTTTACTCCATTATTTTGCACTTGCCCACATTGGACTTCATTTGCCACATTGATGCCCATTCATCCAGCCTTAACAGATCCCTCTGGACTGCCTCACAATCCTCCTTGGTTTTTACCGCCCTGAACAACTTAGTGTCGAGATCCGGTTCCGGTTCCACGAGACAGGTTGGGTGCGAGGAGATCTCCTCGCATTACAATCTAACTATAGCCTTTTGAGGAGCTGTGGTGGCTCAAGTGGTTAAGACACTGAACTGCAGGCTGTGGAAGGTCAGTAGTTCAGCGGTTCAAGACCCGGGTGCCGCAAGACAGGGTGAGCTCCTGTCTCTAGTTCCAGCTCCTGCCAACCTAGCAGTTCGAAAGCAAGAAATTGCAAGTAGATAAATAGGGACCACTTCGGTGGGAAGGTAACAGCGTTCCGTGCACCTTGGTGTTTAGTCATGCCGGCCACATGACCACGGAAACATCTTCGGACAGCGCTGGCTCTTCGGCTTTGAAACGGAGATGAGCACCGCAACCCTAGAGTCGGATTCGACTGGCTTTCGAGCAAGGGAACCTTTACCTTTACCTTTTTATAGCCTTTTAGGTGGATTTCCAGCACCTCAAGAGTTCTCACGGAGAGAGAACCAAGGCATGCTCTGCACAGAACAACATACCCAGGATTGTTGTAACCGAACGCCAGTTCATAGATCCCACACTAAGGCCACCATGTACAGGTATTAGCCCCCTCAGGCGAGTCCACAAATGACATGAGAGTCTTGCGACAGGAAGAGGAGGAAATAAAGTTAATAACAGGGTCTTTCCAGAAAGTAGCCAAAGATGAGACTGTCCATCGACTTGCAACCCACCATGTAAGTGCTTGAAGAATTGTTTTGTATATATTGCAAAGTCATGTTTCTATCTGTGCATATCATAAATAGGCACACACGAGCAGGATGCTGAGATTGTTTGCAGCTTAAGCGGATTAATCAATGAGAGTATATTTTGTCAGTGGAGTTAAATGTGAAGAATACACATTTTAATTATTGACTTCAGCTACTATGTGTTACTGTAACAGAATGAAGAAGAGGGTAGTAGGTGATGTGACACACCTCTGCCTGAGACCCTGGAGAGCTGCTACCAATCAGAGTGGAGAATACAGACCTTGATAGTCTGATAGTCTGACTCAGGTTATGGCAGTGTGTATGACTGTGTTCTCTCCCCCCCTCCCCCCGAGTCTACATGCTGGCCTCCAGCATTTCCAGAATGGGAACTACCTTTAATATCCAAACACAGGACCCACTGAGCCAAACCATGTGGAAGGAAGTCACATGACTCTGACATAATGGGAGGAGGTGGGGACTCGGGAATGAAGTCACACCAATGGTGCAAGATCACTTTCGTATGCAACATCATAGATTTTGGGGGGAATCCTAGAGCATCACACCAATGTGGCGATACTACTTCTGATTTTCCCACCCATTGTTCTCCCGCTGCCCTATCAGTCAAGGGCGGGCAGAGCAAAGAGAAGGTGGGAGATCTCCCACTGTAGTGGGAAACCTGGTATGCCTACTCTATCATGTGGCAACCAAAAGTGAGCCCAATGGAGATGGGCTCCATATTGCAACTCTGCATGGAGCATTGGAGAAGTAACGAGCAGACAGGTGGGGGTGACCTGGGTGAGGGGAAAGCGAGAAGGAAGGGAAAGCTTTTGCAGGGCGGGGTGGGCTCTGAAGCAGCCTGTGCTGAAGAAGGATCCTTTCCACCGCTGAGTTACTCTACCTCACTGTCCTCCTGCTGCTCTCAGTATGCATGCAAAGAAACACAGTGAATGCACTGCCCTTGCTCTCTACCCATGCACACTAGCAACTGGTGCCTCCAAAAGGCAACTCCACAGCAGGAACTCTCTAGAGGCTCATAACCCACCAAGTGGGGCTCCACCAATCAATGCTGGGTCATGACTCATGAGCCACGGGTTGAAGCCCATTGCTACAGGATGTGGTTGCTTCCCACCTAGATGGATGACAGTAAACAGTCCTGTGCAACATAAAAATGGATTTCTGCTCCGTGTAGTGTAATGGATGCTTCTGTTAACATCACCCCGAGATTTGTTTTCTGGTTACCTCAGCAGCCATGACAACAGTCATTCACTTATAAACAGTTGCTAGGATGCCAGCCAAGAAGCAGGCTGGATGAAGGGAACAGAGAAAAAGCTGGTACCATTTCATTTAAAGTCAAAGAACAGCCATCTTTAAAATTCAGTCATTTCTCTGGCATGCCATAGAAGGAAATGTCACATAAATGTTTCTGAAATCAATATGATTTCTTGGGACGCTCATGTTCTCTCAGCCTAACCTAGCCCTGCAGAATTTCTGTGTTTAAAACACCCATTTTGGTATCGTGTGTGTTAATTTTTCACAATTTTTTTTAAAACATAACTGTATTGAACACCGTGATATCGTTATATTTGGTACACCCTTTCCATATACAGTTCCATTTTAGGCTTCAGTCACTTGTATTCAAAAGAGGGAAGAAAAATGCCAAATACAGTATAATAAAATTGAGGCACGGTTGGTGCCCATTGTTGATGCATGTTTTGCTCAGAACAACCGGCTGTGCTTCAAGAACAAACCCAATTGGTCCAATTTCAAATAAGGGGGGAACGGAAAATATATTGCAACTAGGATAAAGGCCCATTGTGGAAATAAATACAACAGCCTCTAGAAAGAGGCTCTGGGCGGGTGCCCTGGCCTTGGACACTCAGTGTCAATTTGCTGTGGCGACCTCAGCAGGGTATAATGACACTGAGTCCACCATTTTCTCCAGAGGAACTGATCTCTGCTACCTAAAGAACAGTTGTAATTTTGAGTGCTCTCCAGTCCTCACCTGGAGATTGGCAACAATGGTTCCCTAGAAGGGAATAGTTGGTTTGGAGGGTGGACCTCTGTGTTCTGACTGGCTATGGGGGGAGGGAGAGGAACTGCAAAATGTTTAGACTGTTGGAGGCAGGACTCAGGCAAAGCAGCCAGTGGATAGGGAGACCCTCTGAATGACAGATCAGACAGCAAACTAGAGAAGTGCCACCACCATTAAGCTATTATTTAAAAGGGAGATGTGATACACTGAGAGACGCTGAAGGCTACTTTTCAAAGAAGTGCCCCATCACTTCCTTTTTTATCATACCTTCCAGACATTGCTGTTTAGTCACACTGTATCTAGTTCTGGGTACAGAATTCTGCATACCAAAAATCTCAGCTGTAATTTTTGTTTGTTAAACAAGTTTCTAGCTCTGGTGTAACAAGAAGAAGAAGAAGAACAAAAGGTTTGTAAATGTCTGTACAATGCTTGGAAAAAGGCTACACAGAACTTCCAACTGGGTGTGTTCTGCATTGTTCCTTGCAGCTATCCTTGCAGATACAGAATATATCATGAACAATAAGCAGATCTATGAAAAGCAGCTTTATTTCCCCAAGTTATTGCATAAGCAGAATTAGCCTTTTCTTGGTGTGGCAGATAGAGAACATTTTATTGAGAACAAGGTATAACTATTTTAAATAAAGAATAAATCAAAGTGAAGAACATGCAGAGACTTTGTAGCAGTATTCTGGGCAAAATCAAGTTCTGAAATGTTATCCTGGATAAGCTGGTTATAGTTGTCCATCAGACTAACTTAGTAATTAAGTGGCAATTTTCACTGTAGCCATTGTCTATGTGTTTTGTTTTTTCACCTGAATATCCATCTCTCAGTGCACAAATGTTTAAGAGATTTTCCTGTGGTTTCGACATTACCCCTTCTGTCATTTAATTGCAATCAGAGGAACTGCTGTGGGCTTCCAGTATCCAAAAAAGGTATGCAGAGGGGGAAGGATTGTCTGATAGAGGACTGTCTGATAGTTTGGTTGATTGCTTCAGTGTGAAACTATGGGCTGGATTACAACCAGTTTTTGTTTCATCTTGTCCCGTTCCCTTCCTTACTATAGTGTCTGTCCCACATGACTTTTGTTCACGGAAGTCCCAGAATCCCCAGTATCGCCCTTTTGGTGGTCAACGGGGACCAGCAGCTGTCGTGAGGGCCCAACCCTAGCAACCATAGAGAGACTATATGTACCAAGACAAACTAGTTCAACAACATTAATGATTTGTGCAGCAGCTCACTTCCCCTTTGTGGGAAGGATGGGGATGGAGAAGCAATTCCCTGATGAATTTGTTATTTGATTTGCGTACATGCTGTGCTATTTAATAGAAAAGAACCCGAGAGTAAGTTTAAACAATGCTGACACCTAGTGGCATCAGTCATGAGAACGCCAGCATTGCCCTGTGAGTCAGACCAATGCCCGCCTAGTCCAGCATCCTGCTTCTTATTACAGGAGACAGCCAGGCATGAAACGCAGCAGTACAGTATATGCAGATGGTCACTGCATCCTGCTGTCTGGTCTTCCAAGCACTTAGGATCAAGAAGAGGTTCATGGAGGTTCCGTTTAGCTATCATAGCTAATCAACATTGATGAACCAATTGTTCCCTACAGTTGTCTCTTTTCTGTGCTGACGTGAATGATGGCCAGTTTTTTAAAGTGAGTAAAACTAGTCACCCTTTGGGGGCAGGGGTTCTTATTTATGAACTCCCCTGTATTTCTGTCCTTTTTCCTCTCCTGTTATTTTAGACCTTTTCTACACAAACGGTTGTTTGTGGATTCCTCTAATTTAAAAGGCAACCTTTTGAAATTGAATAAATGAAGTGAAAGATAAACAAAGCCTGCCTTGGACTAATTCCCTGCATGGAGACAGGACACTTAATATGCAATGCTACTAGTCATAGTGTACAGATTAGGGTGTGCCACAAAAAGAAACCCTGGCAAACACCAAGAAGGACATCAATATCAAACAGCTAGCAGACAGAAGAAAAAGCAAATGGCATTTTAAGGTGAAGCAAGAAAACAAAGCTAAAGAAATTAACCTTAACCTAACAATCAGATGTATACACTTTAATGAATTTGTTAGATCCTGGACAAAAGTTTCTCTCTTGTCTTGTGTTTGGAAAGCCTTTTTACTTTATCTTTTATTTCTTGTTCTTTGAAGAATCTCTGTTTCCTTGTATAGTACTGAACACGAATACACAGGAACACGTGAAGCTGCCTTATACAGAATCAGACTATTGGTAAGTATTGTCTACTCATCCTGGCAGTAGCTCTCCAGGGTTTCATAAAGTGATCTTTGGCATCACCTGCTTTCTGGTCCTTTTTGCTGGAGATGCTGGGGATTGAACGTGGGACCTTCTGTGTGCCAAGCAGATGCTCTTTCATGGACTCATGGCCCCTCCCACTTGCCTGGCAAAAGGCTGCTGCTTCTGAGACCTCTGGACCCAAACCCATGTGTGGGAAGAGTCTTGGGCACTCTATCAGAGCTGCCTCTGCTGAGTGAACTGCAGAGGGCTGTGTCTTGCATGCAGTGAA
The DNA here is from genome assembly GCF_001447785.1 of Gekko japonicus. NCBI lineage: Eukaryota > Metazoa > Chordata > Lepidosauria > Squamata > Gekkonidae > Gekko > Gekko japonicus. The sequence continues at coordinate 78,295 of NW_015169859.1, read as the reverse complement.
GGGTGCTGTATTCACTCCCATTCGATGAGTTCTGTACGTAGTTGGCAATAGCCATTGCATTGTGCGCCTGTCACAGGTGTGTGGTTAGAACACTGCGCTGGTGGGTTGTTGTGGCAGGGTGGCTAGGGAATCTGGATGATGGTGGGGTATAATAATGAGGAGGTAGCTTTAAAATTTTAAACCCTTTTCTCTCACTACAGAAAAAATGTTACCAAAATCACAAAGGGGGAAGAGAGTACCTTGGGTATGGGTATTACTATTCCACCACCACCACACAGTAACCATGTGAAACGTGGTATTTAGGTTGTTGTTGTTGTTGTTGTTGTTAATAAAATTGCCCCATCCCTGCTCCTGCAGGGCTCTGGGCGATGTACAATAACATTAAAAACCACAGACCAGATAAAAGCAATACATATTAGAATACATTTTAAAAGACAGATGGCAAATACTAGCACTTATTAATTAATTGTTCCCATATTATAGACTGCGGGCCACTTTCTAGACTGGAGGGAGTTACTAGCAGGCAACCTTCAATTTTAGTTATTTAAGCAGACTTATTATTAACCATCTTCCCTATTCCCTTAAACAAAGGGAACACACTTTTCAGTTTTATCATAGTGTCTCACACCCCAGATATTTTTCTTGAGAGAAGAATACAGGCACACTCTATTTATGGTAAATCAATGGCTCATTTTCCCCTAGATTGCTGATGATGTGCCATGCTGCGTATTTAGGGTTCCCTCTGAGCTCCACAGTGTTGTGAGCAAAAATTCTACCTCGTGAGCAAAAAAGGCTAGAAGCATTAAAATTGTGTGTGAGTCTATATTTGACTATTGTATACGTTAGTTTTCTGGATGATTATTTCCATAACCTTGTAAAAATCTCAGAATGAATTCTTTTAAACTATATTTTAAGATTAATTTAAACATTATAAGACAGTGATGGCGAACCTTTTAGAGACTGAGTGCCCAAACTGCGACCCAAAACCCACTTATTTATCGCAAAGTGCCAACACGGCAATTTAACCTGAATACTGAGGTTTTACTTTAGAAAAAACAACTCATACATTAATTTAAGATGATCCAAACGAAATAAGGAAAGCAATCCCAAATGCTTTCATTTACTTAAAATTATTTGGCAGAGAATTCGACACTTTAATGACGGTCTGGGCCTGGCTGGGGTGATGGCATGTGTGCCCACAGAAAGGGCTCTGAGTGCCACCTCTGGCACCCGTGCCATAGGTTAGCCACCACTGTTATAAGAGAACACAGAATCAAATCAAATTTAATTACAGAAAATGTTCTCCCTGTGGGGGCTGCTCAGGCCTCTGGAGAACGGGTCTACCCGCCCCTTTCCACTATATGGGTAGACCTCGCCTCCGGAGAACAGGTCTACTCTCACCTTTCCACTATATTGGTGGACCTGGCCTCCAGAGAACAGGTCTATCCACCCCTTTCAACTATATTGGTAGACCTGGCCTCCAGAGAGTAGGTCGACCCTCCCCTTTCCACTATATTGGTAGACCTGGCCTCTGGAGAACAGGTCTACACACCCCAGTCCACTATATTGGTAGACCTGGCCTTGGACCGTCACCCTGTGCTGAGCCCCCCCTGCGTGGGCCCAAAAAACCAACCCGCACTTGGGGGGGGGGGGGTCTTGTAGTCTGCTTTGGGTTTGTGTGTGTGTAAAATACGACAAATTTACAGGTCAAGTATAACAGAGGTGGAACAATCACTGTCAGAACCCTAACTAACCTAACAAACAGGAAGTTGCTTAAATGTTATCAACCTGCCCAAACTACTTATTTATTCAGATATGTATACCCACGTTTACTGTGACTCAAGGCAGCTTTTAGATCATACTGAAAAGCATAATAGGAATGTGCAAAGTTTCCCCCCCCCATTTTTCCTGCTCCATTATAGCCTATGGGGACCATTATAGTCAATAGGCCCCATAGGCTATAATGAGGAATTGATCTGGGGGTATCTGTGGTTCTGGGGGGTTGTTTTTTGAGGTAGATGCATCAAATTTTCCTCAAAAAGATTGGACCAGGGGTCCAATTCTATGGGCCTCAGTGCCCCCATCCTCCATTGTTTCCAATGGAGAGGGAAAAGGCTTGTAGGCAGGAAGCTGAAACCTGTGACCAGCTAGGTAAAACTTTGTGTGCCAGTGGTCCCTAGCACAGCTTAGAGGGAACACTGGTTGCTAACCTCCAGGTGGTGGCTGGAGATCTCCTGAGATTACACTATATCTCCAGGCAACAGAGATCAGTTCACCTAGAGAAAATGGCCACTTTAGAAGGTAAACTGTATGGTATTATACCCTATTGAAGTCCTTTCCCTCCCCAACCTCCCCCTTCCTCTGGTTCCACACACCCCCCACACACAAATTTACAGGTGCCCGGGCTCTTTTTGTAGCAGGTACTCATTTGCATATTAAGCGACACACCCCTAATGTAGCCAATCCTCCAAGAGCTTACAGTAGCTCCGGTAAGAAGAGCTCTGTAAGCTCTTGGAGGATTGGCTACATTAGGGAGTGTGGCCTAATATGCAAAGGAGTTCCTGCTACAAAAAGAGCCCAGCTGGCAATCCTACTATACATATATTAACTTTTCAAAACTTAAATCACATTTTACGTTTTCGGTGTTTTAAATTAGCCCTCTTTGTGACTTACTGGCACCACAGCCTATATACTAATGCTAACCTTTTAAAAGCCTTTTAAAGATCAAAAAATCACTAGCAAAACATGAGATAAAGTTCCCCCAAAGCATAAACATTTTTCACACCAAATAAGGTATAAACGGATGATATGGTGTCTGGCTCTGTGCCACACACACACACACACACACACACACACACATCTGGTCTCTTCTCAGCTGGTCCATTTGTGAAGCAAATCAGGACTGCACATGTCTTATTTTGCATTATTGTGTAGGCCTCTCATAGCACAATTCCATCCATGTTCACTCAGAAGTATGCCCCACTGTTTCCAATGGGGTGTACTCTGAGGAAAATGAGAACAGTACTATATCTGTGGGTGAAACATTACTACCACTATGGATGAGGTTGTGGTTTTATGTGAAGAGCACATTATTTTTAATGAGGTAATGCTGTATTGGACATATGTAACTCCCCTACTGTGAACAGTATATCTGTCACTGGAAGCCTCAGAATACAAGCCTACATGAAAAACTGACACTTAAAACCCAATTAATTTAAAGTGAATTCATGTGTAAGCATATTAGGACAAATTACATTTTTTCTATGTCAAGTTGATTAATGATCCCTCCTCTTTAGCATACCTTAGGCCCCCTCACCATAAAATTTCTGGCTATACATTATATATAAATTACATGGTTTATGAGTTTAGTGGACTCTTTCCTCAAACCAATAATATAGTTGGGGCACACACTTCCACAGAGTGTCTGGCTATAGACGGTTAAGTCTTTTAGAAATAAAACATAACCACCACAATGGTTGACATATTACTATTGAGTGTAGATCATTTATAAAGTAACCCAACCTCTCTTTAAGAAAGAGAAAAGTGGGAAAAGACACAGTTAACTTATCCCCTCAGAGAGTTTCTTATCTTATAGCAGTAAATGGATTGGATTGAGTCACTATTTCGTTCAATCTCACCTAATTCTTTTCCTTACTACTAGGGATGGGCATGAACCTCATTTTTGCTGTTCAGTTTGGGGTTTGGGGTTGAACCACAAACAAATAATGAACCAATAGGAGAGTTCATGAACCGAGCCATTTAAAGCTTTCTGCTCCTTGTGAAAAGTGGCAGGGGTTTAAGTGACTCTGATTTAAACCAAACGGCTGAGAGGGAGCTTTTCATGGTGAGCAGAAAGCAGGAGGTGAAATGCCTCCCAGACATTTCACCCCTGCTTTTTGCTTGCTGCTAAAAGCTGTGGTGAGCGGCAGTCTGGGGGTAAAATGGCTCAGAACCATTTCAACCTGTTTTCTGCTCCCTGCCGCTTTTTGTGGGGAGCAGAAAGCAGTGGTTTAAATGGCTTGGAGGCATTTAAACCAAACAGCTATGTGCTCAGCTATTTTCTGTGAAGAACAGAAAGCAGGAATTTAAATGGCTCAGAGCCATTTAAAACCCTCTTTTTCTGCTCTTTATTAACCGCCACAAATTGCATCAAAATTCACAGAAGTCTGTAGCATCGCTTCAGTTCATGATCATTGCTTTGTGAACCAAGAACCACCCAAACTTTGTGATGAACTTTAGCCCATGTAGGTCCCATGATCCCCAGCCTAGCCTTTTTGGACAGTCAAAGGAGATCCTTGCACCTATTCTCTCCTGCAGAAAAGCTGGTTGGAGACAACCCAGTGTATATATGAGTACATGACTATGAGTGCGCATACTGTAGTAATGATTAGTCTACTATACATATTTTTCTTTACTATTCTCCTTATTAATATTGTGGTTTTCAGAAACTTTAAACATTCCCTCCCTCTTTATTCTCTGGGACTAAATGAACAAGTTTATGACAGTAGAGCCATAACCAAAGACAACATTCTTCTTAGGTTCATTGGTTTTCATGCTTGCTGAAATATCTCTAGTACCAAATGTACTGGAGCAGGCTATGGAAAAAACCCTGCACTCTGCATATGCTCAAGGGCATTCCTTTAATATTCATATTTGCCAGAACTTAAGATTCCACTGAAATAAAACTGAGAAATGATCGTTGATGAGCCTTTTCTGAGATTATTAATCGTATTTCCCATTCAATATGCTATACCCAAATATATTTAGCTTTATACTGTACTGAATTGCCAAACAGATCTCAAAATCCATTTTTTGTCATGCACTGGCATGAAAAGATTGGATCCATAATGTTAGAATGAGGGCAGTTCTTTGTTATTTTTCCCCTCACTCTCAGTTGAAGAAACATTCCAAACGGCTGCTCGAATCTCCCTAGATCAAAAAGCCTGACCAACTGTTTTCGCTCATCAGGAGTTTGCTTTGGGCTCAAGGGCTCTCAGCCTGGATTCTTCTAATTATTCAGCAATTAAAATCCTGTGGAACTATGCCATTAATAAACAAAGGAAGTGGGAAGATGGAGACGAGATTGAAATTGTTTACAGAATAGTGGAACGTTTCACATCTGAGCCAGATTATTTAGATTTCTGTGCTACCTGAGTATACAAATGTTCTGTGTTACCTGACCCACATAAGATGAACTGCTGTCCTCATTAAAAGCAAGGTCCATATCACAGTTTCGCCACTACAATGTTCTCTTTCAAGGCCATTTTTTACTAGAGAGAATGATTGCAAAAGACACAGATAACGACCTGCTGGTTCATATCCGCCAGTATATATAATTCTATTTTGGTCATGGACTCCCCTGAACATTGCAACACGCTCCAAAATCAGTTCACTCTCTGATCTGTCATTCAGAGGGTCTCCCTATCCACTGGCTGCTTTGCCTGAGTCCTGCCTCCAACATTCTAAACAGTTTGCTGTTCCTCTACCCCCCCACAGCCAGTCAGAACACAGAGGTCGTTTGTGTATGTGGCCTGATTCGCCTTTGCCTCGGAACACAGAGGTCGTTTGCATATGTGGCCTCACTGGCCTTTCCCTCTAACATTCTAAACAGTTTGCTGTTGATGTTCTGAGGTAAAATAAATTCCCCCTTAGTGTCTGTTGGGAAATCTCCAGGTGAGGGCTAAAGATCACTCAGAATTACAACTGCTTTCCAGATGGCAGAGATCAGTTCCCCTGGAGAAAATGGTGGACTCTGTGTCCTTATATCCTGCTGAGATGGCCCCTGTATGACAGCCAATGTGACATAAAACTGATGTCCAGATGATCCAAATCAGTTCTCTTGGAGACAATGGCTGCTTTGGGTAGTAGATTCTATGGCATTATACCCTGCTGAGGTCTCTCCCCACCCAAATTCCTGCCCTCCTCAGGCTCTACCCCTCAAATCTACAGGTATTTCCCAACCCAGAGTTGGCAACCGTGTAATCAGCTATGGAACTACTTTCCAGACCCTTGGAACCCAGAAAACATGGCACAGGAGGAGGTGCTTTTCTACCTTAGCTGCCACTGCATAACACCCCCCTCCCACTCGAATAATAAGTCAGAGGTGGAGAGAACCATATCTGTTACCATGAGGCTGCCCTCTCATTCTACCCACTTGGGTCAGCAAAATGACTTGAGACAGCCTTTTCTTATAGCTAAGCAGAAGGAAAGAAACATGGCTTGCCTCCCTCCATTTTCTGCTTCCCTCTGCCGCCCCACCAGCCACCAGCCACACAGTCGGGACACTCATCTGGAGCTTCCTTCTAGATCTTGTTGTATTTCTTCCCACAACAGGCATTACTCCTAGTTTATTATAATAGTGGTTTCCAAGTCAAGGCTTTGATACTGGAGAAAGTTAGCCTTAGAGGCTGCCTCAGTGAACAGACTATTCAGTCCCGTACTGTCTGTTGGGATATTTGGTTAATATAGCAGAGTTTGCCCAGTCACTGAACTGTGATACTGAGTGCAGTAAATGAATCTCCCAAGAAGCAGGCCTTGGTTCCTGCCAGAGCGCAACCGCTCTGCCAGTCAGAAGCCCAGGGGGCAGTCACATAAGCCCCACCCTCTGCTCCCACCAGCCATTAGTTGGGAAACGGTGTGGGGGGTGCGAAACGTTCCCCTGCCTCCCTGAGCCCCGGGGTGGTGGCTTTGGACTCGTAGCGGCAAATACCACCTCTTGCGTGAAAGGTCATTCTGGCTCCCCCAGCTCTCCTTAGGGGCTCTTTAAAAACTTATGCCCGCCGCCACTGTTCTTGGCGGCAGCTGTGTCGCCCGCAGGGCGGGAGGGGCTGGGCAAAACATTCCCTTGCCTCCCTGAGCCCCGGGGTGGTGGCCTTGGATTCGTAGGGGCAAATTCTACCTCTCGTGTGTGATGTCCGAACGCCGGGCCTGAAAAAGGGCCAGCTGAATGTCAATTTCGGCCCCATTATATCCTATGGGCCATTGAAGTCAATGGCGAAAACATAGGGTATATTCTGGGGGCTGGAGGAGAGGGGATTTGAGGGAGAGGCTCCAAATTCACAGGGTAGCTGCTGGAGCCTCTCCCCAAGATACCAACCAAGTTTGAAGAACATTAGACGAGGGGGGTCAAATTCTACATGCCCCCAAACAGGTTTCCCCTATCCCCTCCATTGTTCTCTATGGTGGGAAAAAAGTAACTTTCTCTGCAACAAAAGGAGCTACAGAAATTTCAAAATGAAAGCTGGGAATTTAGAGAATCTGATAAGCCACGTGTTACAGTATTATAATATTATAATAATTTCAAATGGAAGTTTGTGCTCTTGAAAATAGAGCTGGGGAGACAGGAGTTCCTCCTTCCTCCTGCAGCTGTCCCAATCAGCGTTGGAGCCCTGAGGAGAAGGATTTATACCCCACCCTTCGCTTGGAGCCTCAGAGCAGCTTACAATCTCCTTCCCTTCCTCTCCCCACAACAGACACCCTGTGAGGTATGTGCGGCTGAGAGAGCTCTGAGAGAACTGCTCTTGAGAGAACAGCTCTGAGAGAACTTATGACTCACCCAAGGTCACTCCAGCAGCTGCATGTGGAGAAGTAGGGAATCAAACTCGGTTCTCCAGATTAGAGTCCGCTGCTCTTAACCACTACAGCAAACTGACTCTTAACCACTTCACGAAACAGAGGGAATGCCATCCCTAAAATGGCAGAGGCATCCCTGTGGTGGACTCGGGGACACTGTCACATCTAGTGGAGCCATTAAACTTGCACTGAGGCCCAGGTTGTATGAACACTACTGTAGAGTGATGTGGGTGATTTCCCCCATGATGTCACTCATGATGTCACTATCGTATACATTCTAACACAGCACCAGCAGTTTAATCATTCTTTAAATGCAATGGTGAGAACATGGGAGAAAGGATAATGCTTGTTCATGCCAGCTTCCTAATCCTTTATTTCAACCACTCCCTCTGTTTCCTGGAGAAGACAATTGTGTCATGAAATTTACCAGAATGTTTCTCTGAATTTTAAAGGGCTTCATGAGCACGTACCTGGTGAAGAGGACAATAAGAATTCAACCCGTATCTTCTAAAACAAGTTTTAAAAACCGTGGATGAGTTTAAAAATTTGCCGAGCATGTGTTACTCATTGCCAGCTACATCACGAACACCGGCAGTGCAGGCTTCAGGACAACAGCTGGGACAGATGCCTGCAAGATGGCGTGTACTCCCAGCATGGGCCACCACAGCACAGGGCCCCAGGCAGCCGCCTTGCATGCCCTGTGGCTGAGGCAGCCCATGGCCTTAGTTGCCTGCAAAGCAGGACATCACCAATTAAACAGCACCCATTTGTGAACCATCAACTTTCAGCCAAAGCATAGGAAGATACAAACCTAGCATAGTCCCGCTGTACACTGCATTGGTCAGACCGCACCTGGAGTATAGTGTTCAGTTCTGGAGGCCTCACTTCAGAAAGAATGTGGCCAGAATGAAAAAGGTGCAGAGGAGAGCGACAAAGGTACAATCTGCATTGGTCTTTCCCACTGCTGTGCTAATGATCTCACATTGTCTCACAAATTTCTGTCTGCATTTCATGCCGCATCCGCCCTCCTACTGTTTCATCTCAGCATCAGTTGTCTGCATCATTTTATTGCCATTTAGTGGTGACTCCAAGGTCCCTACAGTGTCCCACCGTGTTATTTGGATTTGGTTTTAAGGTGGTTTAATTGCTCCTCCCCGCCCTCAAGCCACTGTGAGCGATAAGCAGACAAGTGAAACCGAATTCTCCCCCCCCCCCCCGGTCTTTTCTAAGGAGATACAAAAATTGTCACAAAAGAAACTAGTTAGCTGAAAATCCAGTCATCTGCATTTAAAAGCAGCTAGGGAACATTTTTCTGCAATCGTATTGGGGGAGGTTGGAAGCACACCCACCCCTGAACCATTTGTTATTTCTTGGGGCAGTCCCCAGAATGCCCTGCCTGGCAACCGCTGGGTGTTTTGCGTTTTTTTACCCAGCTCATTTCCATCTTTCCTGCCCCCCACCTCTGCCAGGTCACCCCCTTTATTTTCTTGGGGGGGGGGTCACAGGTGCTGTTTCCTCCCCACAGTGCAGTGCCCTGCCAGGGCCCCTGGGAGGCTGCTCCTTCCCCCTTTCTCGCACGCTCTCCCTCTGTCCTGATGCAGACAGCGAGCTTTTTATACTGAACCAAATGGAAGGCAAAGGAAGCTGGTGACACAGCAGAATGAAACAGCTGTACATAGCAAATGCAGATTAAGCCAAGGATGATCGGGGGCTTGGAGACCAAGTCCTATGTGGAGAGGCTGAGGGACTTGGGAATGTTTAGTCTGGAGAAGAGGAGGGCGAGGGGGGGGAAATGATTGCTCCCTTTATGTGTTTGAAGGGCTGTCATTTAGAGGAGGGCAGGGAGCTGTTCCTGTTGGCAATAGAGGACAGGACTTGCAATATTTGGCTTAAATTAAGGGTGGGACGGTACCGGCTGGATATTAGGAAAAACTTTTTTACAGTAAGAGTTGTTCAACAGTGGAATCAGCTGCCTAGGGAGGTGGTGAGCTCCCCCTCACTGGCAGTCTTTAAGCAGCGGCTGGACAAATACTTGTCAGGGATGCTTTAGGCCGATCCCGCATTGAGCAGGGGGTTGGACTAGATGGCCTGTATGGCTCCTTCCAACTCTATAGTTCTATGATTCAGCACACCTTAGCTCATGAGCACTTCTCTGCCCTTCTAAAGGGCTGGCTAAATTGCTTCCTTATTCACTTTTGACTTGTGTAGTTTGCCCAGTGTATGCATGATAGCATGGCATGGGGAAAAAATGTACAGCAAACAGGAATGGCAACATTTGGCACCCGCTTTACTCAGAAGAAAGAAAACAAAGAGAGTCATAAGTGGGATAAAGTTTGATTGACAAAAACATGCCACTTCCTGATAGTTCACACCAGAATCAAAACTAACATAGGAGCTTATGCACAGTTAAATTCAATCTTCTTCACAATAGCTCATTAACTACGGCAGTCTCTGGGGGAAGGATAGCACTGATATATTTCGGCAGCACGGCTTTTCAGCCAGAGCCCTGAAAAAGAGAAATAAAACTATCCCACATACTTCTTAAAATTATATCGATTCACTATAAGGTGCAATGCCCAAACAAAGTTAAGAAAAAGCCTTTGTTCTGATTTCAAATTTAACCACAATCTCAGAAAAGGCTGACATGCAGGACACTGAAAGGACTATATTATTTCGGTGGCCACTATTTGGATATCTGGGAGGCAGCACTAGACTTAGCACAATGAACTTCCTTTGTCCTGCTTTGCTACTGCTGTTCCCCCCCCCTACAGCTAGCGTTCGCTAAATGACTCTCTCCTGTATCAACCTAGCAGACAACGTTCATAACATCACAGCAGTTAGAAAGTAACTTTTCAAGTCTGCTTGCTGCAATCCGTGCAGCTGTACCTTTAAACCCTGGAATCAAACCAGCTAAGTGAGGGCCAGCCCTTGACAGCAGCTCCAGATGCCTCTTTCCGAGTAACAGCAAAAGGAGACAGGCGATGCTGACAGTGCTCTGGAGAGGTTCCCCTACAGCCGCCGGTATGGCAAAGCACACGGCCCTCTCCCTCCTCTTTGTCATCCTGCCCCTGGCAAGCTCATCCCTCGCACATCGGAAGCTTCTGCTGTTCCTGATTGACGGCCTTCGCCATGATTATATCAACGACCAAGCGCTGGAGTCCTTGCCTGGTTTCAAAGCGATTGTCAACAGTGGTGTGAAAGCGGATTACCTGACCCCAGATTTTCCTAGTCTTTCCTACCCAAACTACTACACCTTGATGACTGGTGAGTATGCTCTTTCACTTTCTTGCTGGGATGCTGTGAAGAGCTGGTAGCTTTCGATTGTTGGCCAAACACATAAGGTCACTGGGTTCTGTAACACCGAGGGGACGAGCGTAGACAGCGCTCTCTGATGTGCATTTAGGGGAGGTTAAAAAGGCATGGCTGGACTAGGCATGGTACAGTTTGAACTGGCGATCCATCAGTTTACTTCATGAAAGAAAGTTTCATGTAATATTATCAGACAGTTGCTGGTTCATTTCAAAGCTCCACCACGGGAAAACCTAACCAGATGATTCTTACCAGCACTTTGCCTTATAAACCAAGTGCTGGCCTGGCTTTCTCCTTCAAGGAATAATACTTGGCACAAGTGAAGATAATTAAATGAGCCTAGGATGCATAGGGATGAATCCTGCAGATTGGTTCTGCTAATTAGGGCCCTTTCCTCTGGCACATGGAACTTTCCTCTGGGGACCACACTCTTGATTCAGCAGAAGGTCTCTTGCCCCAGAGGAAAGTTTCATCAATAGTGGAAGAAATGTGGGATCCAACTCAGAATGTTTTTTTTCCTCATCTGGCTCATACTCCATCACTGGGTTATACTGACTAATTGAAACATTTTGCTCATGGTTGAAAATGAATAATCAACATTACAGGAAGAGGTTTTAAAATTTAAAGGGATCAGGGATCCTTTCCTAATTTATACCAACCAAATTTTGTAATCATTTTAAATAAAAAAATTAAGAACTGTCTTGGGACAGGGATCGTTGTTCTCTTTTTTAGATATTGTTTGTTGCAGTCGAGAATGCAAATAGATTGTCTAAACTGTCAATAATGTCTTTGCTGGAAACACAAGAAGAATCTAGGAAGTATACTGTGTGACATATCTTCCACATGAATAATTTTAAAAAAAATTAGGCATGCAGGCATGGCAATTTCAATGTATACCACAGGCAGGGATTTTTCATTGTGAGAAATTGCTGTTTTTATGATTATAATTTTATGGTAAAAGAATATTTGTAAAGGTTTACACTGAAAGCGTTTCTACTATCATTTGTACACACAACACCAGCATCACAGAACCTCCTTTAAAAGTGACATAACATTATACCTTGTGGGTTTGTACTGAGGCTGTGGTAGGTCTGCCTTATTGTATGATGGTAACAGTAAACCTTATGATCAGGCAGTTAAATACTCAAGTCCGCCGCTCACAAAGTACTGAAACCCGAGAGAAACTGCAATTGCTTTAACAGACCACCTACAGAGTGAGCAGTTCATTAATTGTAACTTGTCATATTTCCAAAGTTCATTTTCCTACTTGATCGTTATAAAGCAGGGATGCATGAGAAAGAAATGGAACAAAAACAAGGGAAATGTGCCCAGACACTCAGCTGATAAATTGTTGTACCACAGGACTCTTTTTCTTCGAGACGAATTAATAGGCTCTCTCTTGAATTTCAAATTTGGGATTTATTAGTTGCTACCGTGGCCTCCCTTTCTGCACCTCCCCACCCCCACCCTGCTCTCCAGCAAAAATATCTCATCTGTCACTTTAGCAACACAGCAGCGTATAGGAGGCTCCTCCTGATACATGCACAGGCCAGTCCTGAGGCATATATATGTTCACACAGAAACAAGCTCATTTTATTCAAAGGGGCTTGCTGCCAAACAAGTCTCTGCATGACTGCAGCCTTACTTATTAATGATTTAAATCGTTTTATCCTGCTTTCCCACCAGTTACACAATGCTGCTTAAAATAATAAATTATGCAATAAGGAAAAAAAACTACAGCATGAGTTTTTTGGTTTAGGAAAAAGAGACAACCCGAGACATAAGGGTTAATAAAATTATGCATAGTGGTTGGGAGGGGGGGAGAGAAACACAGTCTTCTCCCCCTTATAAGAACAGACTTTGAGATCTGGCCAGAAATACCAGTGCCATCAGGAGGTCCACCAGTGGGGCCAGGACATTAGAAGCCCTCCCACTGTTGTCCCCCCCAAGCACCAAGATGACAGAGCATCACTTGCCCCAGAGCCCCTATCTATACCTTGTGGCTAATAGCTACTGATGGACCTCTGCTCCATATGCTTATCTAATTCCCTTTTGAAGCCGTCCATGCTTGTAGCCGCCGCCACCTCCTGTGGCAGTGAAGAAGTACTTCCTTTTATCTGTTCTAACCTGACCGCTCAGCAATTTCATTGAGTGCCCATGAGTTTCCATGCATAATCTTATAAACCTCAATCATGTCTCCCCTCAGTCATCGTTTCTCCAAGCTAAAGAGCCCTAGCGCTTTAACCTTTCCTCATAGTGGTTGGGAGGGGGGGAGAGAAACACAGTCTTCTCCCCCTTATAAGAACAGACTTTGAGATCACAAAATAGAACTGACTGGCCATACATTCAGGAAAGGGGGGGAGGTACCGTATTTTTCGGACCATAAGACGCACCTGACCTTAAGACGCACCTAGTTTTTAAAGGAGGAAAACAGGGAAAAAAATATTCTGAACCTTCGGTCCATAAGACGCACTCACTTTTCCTCCCACTTTTTTTGGAAGAAAAAGTGAGTCTTATGGTCCAAAAAATACGGTATTTCTTCACGTAATGCATAACTCGTTCGCTGAATTCACTGCCACAAAAGATAAATATTAGAGGAGATGGCTTTAAAAGGGCATCAGACAAATGGAACATAAGAGTCTCAACAGCATTTAGCCTGGATGGGTAAATAAAACCTCCATACTCAGAGGCAGTGTGCCACTGGTAAGCTGTGAAAGAATAAACTGGAAAACAAACTGACCATAATATTACAGCTCCATGTTACCATTAATGGATGGACTGGCATACTCCCACCATAACTGTGAACACATGAACGCATGACGCTACCTTATACTGAATCAGACCATTGATCCATCAAGGTCAGTATTGTCTACTCAGACTGGCAGTGGCTCTCCAGGGCCTCAGGCAGAGGTCGTTCACATCACCTATGACCTGACCCTTTTAGCTGGAAATGCTGGGGATTGAACCAGGGACCTTCTGCATACAAAGTAGATGCTCTACCAGTGAGCCACAGCCACTCCCTGAAGCTCTCCTTTCAGTGGGAAACAGGACAAAAACCACACCTGACAATTTGGATGTCTGGCTCTGAAAGCACTGGCATACCTGGGTTTCCATCAGTGCCTTTTTCTACACTGCGCTTGACAAGAAAGAATTGTATTGCTCCTTGAGAGCCCATTAACATGATAAACCAGGTCAATTAAACCATATACATTAAACAATAAAAATATAAACTTCAACATTACAGTTAATAGATAAATATTATCTAGCATTTCCCCCTAGTTTCTGGCCTGTTCAGGACCTGGAATTTAGACATTGCTGTAATATTATTGGCAATTAACAGCAACAATAGAAATAAAAGCCAGCTGCATTATTCTCTCTTCATTCTTTGCTCATTGTGTTTTTTTAAGAACATAAGAGATGCCAATGTTGGATCAGGCCAAAGGCCCATCCAGTCCAACACTCACACAGTGGCCAGAAATACCAGGTGCCATCAGGAGGTCCACCAGTGGGGCCAGGACATTAGAAGCCCTCCCACTGTTGACCCCTCCCCCAAGCACCAAGAAGACAGAGCATCACTTGCCCCAGAGCCCCTATCTATACCTTGTGGCTAATAGCCACTGATGGACCTCTGCTCCATATGCTTATCTAATTCCCTTTTGAAGCCGTCCATGCTTGTAGCTGCCACCTCCTCCTGTGGCAGTGAATTCCATGTGTTAATCACTCTTTGGGTGAAGAAGTACTTCCTTTTACCTGTTCTAACCCGACCGCTCAGCAATTTCATTGAGTGCCCACGAGTTCTTGTATTGTGAGAAAGGGAGAAAAGTACCTCTTTCTCTACCTGCTCTATCCCATGCATAATCTTATAAACCTCAATCATGTCTCCCCTCAGTTGTCGTTTCTCCAAGCTAAAGAGCCCTAAGCGCTTTAACCTTTCCTCATAGCTTGTTCATCTATATACCAGTTTTCTCACTAATGGGGACCCAGAGGAGCTTAGAACACTGTTCTCCGCTTTTCCCTTCTATCCTCAAAACAACCTTGTGAAGTAGGTTAACTTGAGAGAAACTGACTGGCCCAAGGTCACTTGGCAAACTTCTGGAGATTTGACCCTGTGTTTGTGATCCTAGGCTGACACTCTAACCCCTACATCTTCAAACAAAAAAACAAACACCCATGTTTTGCTTGATTATCTGTTATGAAGTAGCAATAGTGGGTTTTTTAAAGTGCTTTTGAAATTTCCTTTGCATTTCAAAGTCAGAACTCTTAAAAAAAAGCAAGAGGGCAACATCACTATAACATCAATTAGGGAGAAGATGCACTAAGTTGTTATTGTGGACAGACAGACATAAATGGGGAAACAGACTTCCGTGTTTCTCAGGGAGAAAGTTAGAACCTAATCAATTTTCCTGAGGTATTTCCTATTTCCCTCCTGTTTCGACAGTCGTCACACAACATCTTGATCAAGACTATTGTCCCCATCTCCTCCCCAAAAGCACTCTCTGGCAATTTGCAGACCATTGATGTAGTTCAAGGGATTAATGAAATAAATCCACTTCTGAGCCACTATCTGGAATGAAAGGTCAAGCCCATGCAAAATGTGAACCAAAGCAGGACAGCACTGAACCAAGAGTCTAGCATAGGACATTAATGCACAGAAAGATACATACACATTCGACAAATCTGAGTCAGAAATCTCTCTGTTCTCTTTAATGTGAGCTATGGCTAAAGTAAACTGCAACAAAGTCAAAATGGCATTAGACGTATGTCATTTAAACTAAAGGCTATTCAGCATTCAGGCTAAAATCTTGCAACACAATTTAAACTATGGGGAACTGGGGATGAAAGTTGCTGATAAGGGTGACCATCTTCACATTTGAACCCCAAGCTGTTGTGTCCCTGAATACTGGCAGTCTCAGAAATTACCACCAATGAGGCTTCATACTTTAGAAGGGTTATTGTTTAGGGTTTTTTAAACCTTCTTTTTAATGGACAATGTTTAAATGGACTGGAAAGTTATTACTATCACATACAAATGAAACATTTAGTAGCTCTTCTATGGATGTTCTGCTACCCTTTAGCTACCAGCTTGCATATAAACCCCTAAAAGAGATTCTAATTGAAGTAGTTTGTAGGGTTGCCAGCTCTGGGTTGGAAAATACCTGAAGATTTTGGGAGTGAAGCCTGAGGAGGGGGGGTTGGGGAGGGGAGGGACATCACCGTGGGGTATAATGCCATAAAATCCACCTTCCAAAGCAGACATTTTCTTCAGGTGAACTGATCTCTATTGTCTTGAAATCTTCAGCCACCTCCTAGAAGTTTGTGGAATTGTTGATACATAGAAATGGAGATATTAATTGCATTACATAAATTCAATTGTTTATATAATTTGTAATTTTGGTCAGTTTTCATGGCATGTATGTTTTGGTTTGACCTCCTAGAAGTTGGCAACCCTAGTAGTTTGGGATAATCAGGCTACTTGGAATAAATCCATTACCGCTTGGCCCTCCCTGGTCTGAAGGACGTTAGGCTGACATCAACCAGGACCAGGGCGTTTTCATTGGCAGCTCCAGTTCCACAGGGCCATGAAAACGGAGCTTTTCCAGCAGGTATTTCAATAGGAGCTGCACTTTATCAGCTAAGCCCTGTGCCGACTTAGAGCTAGAAGCTACCTAGAATGGTATCCACCACTGAGCGTGTTCATGAATGCACTTTATTAAACTGTAACACCATTGATATATTAACGGTGTTATGTTTTATGTATTTTTATTGTGATATGTATCTTGTTTTATTGGTTTGTATGTAAGCTGCCCTGAGCCTGCTTTGGTGGGGACGGCGGGGTAAAAGTTGAAACAATAAATAGACTACATGGGAGTGGCAGCCAAATGAAGGTACAGCCATTTAAGACAACTTCCTGGCTCTACGCCAGAAGCTCATTACTTGGAATGCTGGAGGATTTTGACCTATTGAGCAAGTTAAGACAACTAGCAGAAGATGAGTCATTTCTTCACTTGCCTCCCCCATAGCCCTTGCAAAGGAGAGTGTTGCAGGGGGGAAAATATTTACCTGGTTACCAGGCTTCCACCCAGTGTACCAGCGTTACTTAGGTTCACTGGGCTGGATGGGACACTTGGTAGGAAAGAGAAGAGGACACAGGCCTATTTATTGGAACCTTACCATAATATTAAAAAGCTCAGAGCATTCACCAAAAACGGCAGTGTACACAATTAAGAAATAGGCGTCTCTTGACCACCACCTGAAGACCCCAAAAGGGCATTCCGGAGGTGGTGTTGAACAACAGAAACTTAATAATATTTATTCGCTTCTACAAGATTGTTAAGTCGCTCGCTTAACAAAGAAGTCGGAGAGTGATTCAGCAAGAACACAACTTTATTCTTCAACTCAAACACAACTCCAACACGGATCAACATCTGATAGTCAGAACAGTTCAGCTTTTACATTGCAGTTGTCCTGCTTTTAAACTCTCCCGGCTAATGTAGCCACACCCACTGTACAAATACCAACCAATACGGTTGTTCATATAAGGACCAATCACGGACGTTCCCGCTCAGGGAGCTTGCTGTAAAGTGATTGGCTAGGTGCTTCCTGGGCTAGCAATGTGATTCGATGGATGTGGATCCTAGCCCAGGACGAAGCTCAACATGGCAAGTCAATTAGATGTTTCACATACATCATGCATTCAATGGCAGCTCTTGAATACATTACAAAGATAATAAAAGACATACATCAAACTTCCCATGGGAATGTCATGAGCACACCAGTAGCCAGACCCTTCCCCTTGATGGCACCATAAAACTGTAAACTTTTCCTCCCTAAGGACGATCAGTTAGGTCAAAGCCCCTGACCAGAGCAGGTGAGGTATAGGCCTTTTCTGCATTGCTGTCCCCACCCCCTTCTCAGTGGATCTCGGTAGCCATTTAAATTTGCATCTGCATTTACTCCTGCATTTACCTTATTTCCCTGTCACATTTTCTCTTTGCTTCTACTTTTATTTTTGGGCATTCAGCCATCAGATTGCTTTCCTGATGCCTTCACCCCAGGTTATCCAAGAGTGCTTCTGCAGCGGATTTAAAAATTGTTCCACTTCTAAGTCGGAGGTAACGCTAAGCAGACAAGTTTCCTCCGACTCTGCAACACCACCCCTTTCCCACCCATCTCCACCTGTTTCCACCTGCGGTCTGCCAAGCACCATGGGTGATTAACCCTGGAGGAATTTGGGCTGGGAGAGAAGAGAGAGAGAGAAGGCAGCAGGGCGGCACTCTGAGCCAGGCTTTGGCTGGGGCAGCGGAGAGAAGCAAAAGGCTGGGATTCTCTGGAGTGCCGTGTTCGGTGATGGTGCTGTGCAGCTGCGGCAGGACAATTGCATACATTTAAAAAAACATTGGGTGCCACCCCCACAACGTCACAACTGACACATCCACATTAATCATGGAAAAAATTGCAGGTTTTGCTTGTAGATGCAGAATGCATGTATGGAGTACACAATAAATACACGGGTGGGGGGGGGGAGGACAGCACAGAGGGAATGTGGGTGAATCCAAAGTTAATTTTTAAGGCTTGACTCCTTGAATTCTCCAGAGCAAACTGTCGGTGCAGAAAGGGCCATAGACAAAACTCTCTAGGTATTCAGCCTTGGGGCTTAGTGCATTTTGGCTAAAGGAATGTGAGGTATGTGTGGGAGACAGTTCGTTCACAGCCAGGCACCGTTTTGCTACTAGGAAGCAGGCACTGGACCTACTGCAGTGCTTCATGGGAAGAGACCAAAGTCTGCTTTTGCTACATCTATTCCATATACCTTATACATAAATGGCCAAGTCTCCCTTAATCCAGAATTCTGCCACAGAGACATCAGCACTGGTGCTGCTCCGGCAAATGCTCTAGCATCATGGCCCTCCACACAGCCCGTCTTTTCTTTCTTATCCTTGCTCCAGCAAGGGTATCTTTGGCACATCCAAAACGTCTAATATTTCTAAGTGATGGCTTGCACTATCTTTACTATCAGTGAAGAATTGGAGTCCTTGCCTGGTTTCAAAGAGATTGCAAGTTGGAAAGCAACAGTGGATTACCTGACCCAGATTATCCAAGGCTTTCCTATAACTGATGAGTACTTAACAGTGACGTTGTGACCTTTTAATTCTGAAAGTTAGGTGGGGTAATTGGATATGGCAGCATGAACACAATGTGGATGAGACTCTGAGGAGCAGCTAAAGGCATGTCTATACATGAGACTCAAGTGATTCAGTCGTCATTTATACTCTCAAGGGCACTCTGGGAAATATAGTTTTGTAAGGGGGTAGGAATATCAGATAGAGAATGATTCACACTGTCACCGAACTGCAACTTGCAGGATCCTTTGGGGGAAACCGCAGCAATACTGATACACATTTATGGTGTTTATGATTCCTTTTCTTCCTGATAAATATCACTGGAAAGATGAGGCTGATATGCACATACCACCCTGATTCATAAATGATTGTTAAATTTCACAGATGTGCTAATATATTCCAACAATACTTTGCAAATCAAGAGGTGCAAAAGTGGTGTACTGATCAGACAGCATTTTTAATCCAGTATCCCAAACCTCTGTTTATACTTTGCTGTGAAAAGTTTTTTCTTGACTGCCACAGAAGATTATCATCTCAGGTAAAGAAGGTGCAGGCCAACTTCTAAAAAAATGTTCTTTGGGTCAAGCACCCAGAGAATTGATGCACTAAAAAGAAAGTAATAAAGAAGTACTTCTCCCTGTTTTCTATAAAGGGTCAATAGCTCTTTAACCTCCACCACATTACATCTAGGTTGACTGGAGCTTGAAAATAGGCCCTCCCTGGCCTATGATTCTTGTCAAAGGCAATGAAGTGTAATCAGGAAGGTTACAGCAGCAGGGAGATGTGTTAAAAAGTACTTTTCAGAGAGACAGGAGAGGCTGTTGATGCTGAAGTGGGATAGGATATGTGGTGATGGAATACTCCAGTGGGAATGGGTTTTTTACAGATGGTTTAAAAAGTTGTCAGGGTAGCCTGTGTGAGTTGAAGAAGGACTTGGCAACTGGTGACAGAAGGTCAGATCAATTGCAGCAGCTGGATTCTTGAGGTTTTCTTTCCTTAAAAGTCTACTTCTTTAGCTACTTACTCTTTAGCTACTTAGTCTTTATTTCTAGGATTCGATGAGGTTCGACACCAATATAATAATAATTCACAGACCAGTCCGTACAGCCAAATTAACATATTAATAAGATGGACTGTAATTGTGAATATTTGTGATCCCTTTTGCCAATGGATGTGGCAATAACAAGGGACAGGATCTTAAATGAAGGTTGGCCAAGTACTCCCAACCTGAGAATCAAGACATACTAACTGGGTGTCTTGGAGGGTAAATTTGCCCTATTTTTAATGCACTAGAAGTAGGTATATATTTGGGGAACTGAGTAAAGAAGCCACCTCTGCTTTTTACTTGCCTTGAAAGACCCTTGCTGGAATCACTATTACTTGATGGCGCACATGTAGGTTGCAATATCATCATGTATCTTTATCCCAAGAAGATAGATCCAGTTGGTCAGCCATGTTGGTCTGACGTTTGATAAAGTGTTTGTGTGCACACGAAAGCTCATACCTTGAATAAACCTTTGTTGGTCTTAAAGGTGCCATTGGACTCTAAATTCGTTGTACTTTATCCCAAGAAGTAGTCCATAACCCAAAGTACTGAATTTCCATTCTGTTGAGTAGATTTACAACAAGTCTACTAGCAGGAAGGTCTGAGAGCAGTCTGCTTTGTCACTGCATCAGCTGAGACAGCTGCGGGGCACAAACTCAGCATCTAACAACGGTGACTTTAGCAGTAGCTTTGGAGTGGGGAGGGGGATAGCAGGTGAAAACTCCACCTCTGGTAGATTAGCTCAGTAGATGGAAGCCCTTCGTAACATCTGTCCTCTACAATGCAGCTGCAGTCAGTTACTTCCACTTCTCCAGCAGGGCTGTAAGGAAAGTCTTTAGGAGACAAGGATGAAAAACATCTAACTTTTCCAGCAAACAGTAACCCCCACCTAATAATTTAGCAGTCCTTGGAGAATATTTTTATTTTTAAGAAATATTACTTCAATTATTATTTTGGATTTAGATGTTATTGCTATAATATCATTTTTAGGATTTTACTATTTTAGTGTCATTCTATGACAGGGTTTTTTAATAGATGCTGTACATGGCCATGGGTGCTTTCAGAAGAGAGACCATTTATAAATAAAATATAGGTTTTAAAGAAGGCAATAAAAATTATTTGTAAGGGATTATAAAGTTTATACCACCATATTCTTCCATGAAAAAACTGAATTCTTCCATGGTATGCCTGAGAGCATGTATTTTAGAGCAGCTATTGTGGGAGGTAAGACTCAGTTTCACACAAATTGTGTAAACACCTGCATGATATAGCTTGGCATTCAAAATGTGAAATCGCCTTGAAACCGGAATGACATGCTCTGTGGCCTCGTTCAGTTTGCAGTACAAGGAGACTGAACTAACAGTAGCTTGGGCATCCAAACTGATATTTTGCTTTCTATTTCACAAATTCACCAATCACAGAGCCAGTTTGGTGTAGTGGTTAAGGGCAGTGGTTTATACTCTGGAGAACTGGGTTTGATTCCCCACTTCCTTACCTGACGTCAGCTATGCATCAAAGCTATATTGGTTAAAATATATGAAGTTTTAAACATCTAAAAAGCATTTATGGTGGAGTTGGTTCAGAAGCTTCCTCACATCCTTCAGTCCAAACTTACTGAGGTGGATCTACCCCTAACTTACCACTCTACTGACCAAAGTTTATTTATTAAAATATTTCTACCCCACCTTTCCTTTTCACGCAAATCTGAAGCCTCCCTCCAATCTAAGGAGCCTTCTTAAACTGGAGGAACAGCCTCTTAAGTTCAAGGAACACTACTTGGTGGACGGTTGAATCTACTCTACCTTTTCCTCTCCAGGGTTGAACCTGGGGAAAAAACCTACTGAAAAGTACTGGGTTCGCCGCATGGAGGACTCGGACGACGACATGCAGTTGCACACGTTTATTACGTACTTAACATGAAAGCAACAATGGCCCTGCAAGGCCAACTATATACACCCCCGTCCTCGGGCCTCCCACTCCATTGGAGGGTTTGAATTTCCCGCCACAGAGCCCATTGGTCAGCTAGGGTGGGGAACTAGGATCCGAGGTCCTATTGTCCTGAGGAGCCAAGCTCCGACCTTTCTTGCAGGCGCCTTGTGGCGGACCGCATACATAACACCCCTCCCCCCATAGTTCAGACACAATCTGGGTGATATAGTCTTTCAAATACGCAGGGGGTTTGCGCTCTCGAGTGGAGTGCCTGGGGGCAGGTGACGGAGCTGGCGTTGTGGTTGGTGCGGGGAGTCCCGGGTCCGGTTGTGCTGGGGGCCCCAGCTGCGGCGGTGCGGGTGGCTGAGTTGGTGGTTCGGCTGCTTCGGAACCTGTCCCTCCTCCTCGCTTGGGGCTTCTGCTGCTTGGCCGTGGACCGGCGGCGCCTCCTCCTCTCGGCCCCCGTCTTCCGGGTGAGGTGCCGGGGCCACGTCCATCCCCGCCACTCCCCCCGGGGGGCAGCTGCCATTGGAGCTGATCGATGTGCCGCTCCAGCCGCCGCCCGTCCGCTGTCGTCACCTCATATGAGACCGGGCCTTTGACCTTTGAGACGCGACCCTCGAACCAGGCTGGACCGGCTCCATAGTTCCGTAGGAAGATGGGGTCTCCCACGAAGAAACCCCTTGGTGCTTCCCGCCGTTCTGCCACCCTTCTGGCCTCCGGTGCGCGGTCCGGGTGCAACCGGTCCAGTAGCGTGGTTGGTTTGCGGCCCATTAGGAGTTCTGCGGGGCTGTGACCCGTGACGGGATTGGGGGTCGTCCGCTGAGTCAGGAGGAAGCGGGCCAAGCGGAACTCCCAATCCCCCTCGGTGATCCTGCTCAGTGCCTCCTTGGCCGTTCACACCATTCGTTCCGCTTGCCCATTGGTTGCGGGGTGGAAGGGCGCCGAGCGAATGTGCTGGATCAGGTTCTTTTGGAGGAATTCTTGAAATTCCCCCGACGTGAAGGCCGTCCCGTTGTCGGAGACAATGGTGTCCGGCAGGCCATGCGTCGCGAAGATCCGGCGGAGCGAGCGGATCACCGCCTTGGTGGAGGTGGTGGAGACGGGGCTAATCTCCAGCAACTTGGAGTAGGCGTCCACCGTTACCAGGAACAGGAGACCCTGGAATGGCCCGGCGAAATCCACGTGCAGCCGGGACCAGGGTTTTCGTGTTGACTCCCACGCCTGTTGCGGTGCCTTCGGTGGGTTGGGCCGGACCTCCTGGCAGGGTTGACACGTCCGGACCCACGCCTCGATCTCTGCGTCTATCCCGGGCCACCACACATAGCTCCCTGCCAGGGCCTTCATTCTCACTATCCCCGGGTGGGCCTCGTGGAGCGCTTCCAGGACGCGCCGTCTCAGAACCTGGGGGACCACGACTCGGTCACCCCACAGCAGGCACCCCTTCAGTGCCGACAGCTCATCCTTCCTGGAGCTGAAGGGCGCGAACTCGGCTCCTGGGGAGGATGCAGACCACCCCCTCACCACCCAGCCCAAAACACGGGAAAGGAGGGGGTCGCGGGACGACTTGGAAGCGATGTTGGCGGCGTGCGGGGGGGCTCCGGGAAGTCTTTGATGCTCAGGACGTTGAGCGCCAGGGCCGCGGGTCATCCACGATGTCCGGCAGAGGCAGTCGGCTCAGGGCGTCTGCGTGGCCCATAGCCTTTCCCGGCCTCTGCTCGAACCGGTACTGATAGCCGGCCAGGAAGAGGGACCACCGGAGCACTCGTGGCGACGTCACTTGGGGCGTCCTCTTGTCCGGTGCCAGCAGTCCTAGGAGGGGCTTGTGATCAGTGGCAATCGTGAACGGGCGGCCGTACACAAAATTATGGAATTTTTTACTCCCGCCACGATTGCCAGGCCCTCGCGGTCGATCTGCGCATAGTTGCGCTTCGCCGCTGTCAGGGTCCGGGAGTAGTAGGCCACGGGCACCTCGCGGCCGTCGGATAGGACATGCCCCAGCACGGCGCCGACCCCATATGGGGATGCGTCGCATGCCAGTACCACCAGGAGGGATTCGTCAAAGTGTGCCAGGACGTCATTGGAGAATAGGAGCGCCTTTACTCCCTTGAATGCTGCCGCCTCCCTCGGGCCCCAGGTCCACTTAGCCGACTTATCCAAAAGCCGGTGTAAGGGCTCCGCCACCGCCGCCCTGTGGGTAAAAGTTCAAGAGCCCAACGAACGCCTGCAGTTCGGCCTTACACGTGGGGGCGGGGGCTTCCACGATGGCCTTAACCTTGTCCTTTGCGGGGTGCAGGCCCGTCACGTCCACCCGGAACCCAAAAAAGTCCACTTCTGGCACCCCGAGGAGGCATTTTTCATGCTTCACCTTGAGGCCGGCTGAGTCGAAATGTTGTAGGACGGCGCGGAGGCGTGAGGCGAAGTCGTCAGGGGACGCCGCAGCGATCAGGACGTCGTCGAAAAACGGCGTCACTCCAGGGATCCCTTTTAAGAGAGAGTCCACGAGTTGCTGGAAAATCCCTGGTGCCACGCTCACCCCGAATTGCAATCTCTTCACCCGGAACGCCCCCCTGTGGGTGACTATAGTCTGAGCCGTGGCGGTAGCCTCGTCGACCGGCAGCTGCTGGTAGGCCTGAGCGAGGTCCAGCTTGCTAAAGATGGACGCGCCCGCCAGGGTGGCCAGGACATGACTCACTACCGGGACGGGGTAGGAGTGGTCGTGCAGCGCCCTGTTGATTGTGCATTTGTAATCCGCGCAGATGCGGATCTCACCGTTGGGCTTAAGGGGGGTTACGATGGGGGTTTCCCAAATTGAGTGTGGAACGGGCTCCAATACCCCCTGTGCGACCAACTTGTCTAGCTCCACGTCAATCTTCGGCCGAATGGAGATGGGAGCCGTGCGGTAACGCATGCGGATGGGGGCGACAGAGGGGTCCAACTGCAGGGAAACCGGGGGTCCCTTGTAGCACCCTAGGGCCCCATCAAACACAGCCGGGAACTCCTTGCAAATCTCTTCAAAATCTCGCAGGGCACAGCTGTTTACCCCTCGAACCCCGACCGTGACCCCCAGTGGCTCAAACCAGCAGGCTGACCAGGTTCCCCTCAACCACAACCAAGTCCAATAGTCCCGAAAACCCCTGAAACTGTACTCAGAACGTTCCCACCCCCCTGATCGGAACTGGGTTCCTTTGGAAGTCCACCAGGCTGAGGTGGGACGGCCGCAACCGGGGTCCCCCGTCAGGGCACAGCCGGCGTAACGTGTCCACCAAAATTATGGACACCGCTGACCCAGAGTCTACTTCCATTTGGCAGGGGGCCCCTTCGATCCGGACCGTTAATTGGATCTTCGGGGTACTTCCTGAATTTGGGAAGCGTAGTACCTGTTGGGTTGGTTGGTCGGTGAGGAGGTAGAGTTTGGTGGCCTCGGATGTCGTCTCGTGCGTGGCGGGCGCTGCGGTGGAGGCAGCTGGCGTCAGCTCCCCTTGGAGCAGCAAACGCACGCGAGGTGCCCCTGTTTCCCGCAGGTGTGGCACGTTGTGTCGCGGAACCGGCAAGACCTGCGCTCGTGCTCCTCGCCGCAACTGGCACAAGAGGCGCAGCCGGCGGCCTTCCCGGCAGTACTGGAGCTCCCTGTGCTTGGCGGTCTGCGATGGCCCGGCTGACGGACGAGGCGGACGTCTTCCTCCCCGGAGTCCGTGGAGTCGCCGTCGGGGAGCACCTGGTGTGCGGCCGATGATGGGCGATGGGAGTCCTCGTGAGCGATCGCGAGTTGGAGGGCCCCTTCTAGCTTGATGTCGGCAGTCCCGACCACCTTCCTCCACAGTTTGAGATCGCTGAGGCCCCACGCAAACTGGGTCAGCAGATTTTCCTTCACTTTGGTGAAGGTGCAGTCCATCGCCAACTGCTGCAGGGTGGCCATGAAGGCCGCGGCCGATTCTCCCGGCTTCTGCGCACGTGCCTGGAACGCCAGCCGCCGGGCTAGCGTCGTTGGTCGGGGCGTGAGGTACTTGGTCAGAGCCTCTATAATCTCCTCGTAGGAGCACTCCAGGATGGACCGGGGCGCGAGGAGGCATTTGGCGAGGTGGACCGTAGTTACCCCGCAGGAGCTCAGGAGGAGGGCTCGTCTCTTGCCCGGGTCAGATACGTCGTTGTATTCGAGATGGCACGTTAACTGGTCCTTCCACGAGTCCCAGAGCTCGGGATATGCTGGATCGAAGCTCTCCAGATAGCAGGATCCCATCCTCGTCGCCACTGAAAAGTACTGGGTTCGCCGCATGGAGGACTCGGACGATGACATGCAGTTGCACACGTTTATTACGTACTTAACATGAAAGCAACAACGGCCCTGCAAGGCCAACTATATACACCCCCGTCCCCGGGCCTCCCACTCCATTGGAGGGTTTGAATTTCCCGCCACAGAGCCCATTGGTCAGCTAGGGTGGGGAACTAGGATCCGAGGTCCTATTGTCCTGAGGAGCCAAGCTCCGACCTTTCTTGCGGGCGCCTTGTGGTGGACCGCATACATAACACCCACCACGTCTGCAAGTCTGCAAGCTTTTACCCCACCAATTCCCTGTAGCTAATTGTGTTTCCCCCCCAAATGTTGTTGTGTTTTTTAAAAAATAAGAAGAAATAAGGGCAACAGTGGCAACTGATCTAGGGTTTAACTCAATGGATGAAAAGATGGAATAGACTAGTGGCTCTAGGAATAAACCAGAATCACATTAGGATTGAAAACCCTTCTGTGATACCTCTGAACAAAAAAGCCTTCATTCAAACTTAATATAACCTTAACTTTTCTCCACTTGCTTTAGAAAGTCGCAACAATGGTTGATGAGAACAGATTATCTTTCCCCTTGGAAACAAACAAACAAACTCCAGCAACCCAAGTTCTTCAAAACTGCATTTTTATATTTATTCCTTTAACTGTCCCAATGCAGAATTTAACTGTTGCAAAGTCTGAGTAACAATTATTACCTAGTATTCTCATAGGGATAGTATCTGTTCTTTCACTGAGCTTTGAAAACTCAAAAAGGAATATAATTGCGAAATATTTCTGAGTGGACAGAATATAAAGCAACTCTTTTACCTTCTAGGTCGCCATTGTGAGGTCCACCAAATGACTGGCAACTACATGTGGGATGCAACTACCAATAAGTCTTTTGATATAGGTGTGAATCAAGAGAGCCTGTTGCCTCTTTGGTGGAATGGATCAGAGCCACTGTGGGTCACTATGATGAAAGCAAAGCGGAAAGTCTTCATGTACTATTGGCCGGGTTAGTATAATGGAATCAGTGCCTCTCATTTACCAGCACTACATTGTATTGTTCTTAACAGTTATGAATACAAGTTTATCACAGATTGCTGTGACTGTGATCTAATAGAGCATACATGGAGCACTTATCAACTCTTCAGCAGGTAAGAGGAGGTGATGATGTATAATAGAACCAAGCCCCCTCCTTCCCAGACAGCTGATTGGAGGGATTGTTGCATTAAAAAAACAACAACAAACCAGCAGCTACATCAGGGAGCAAACTGCTTGCATAGCATTTGTTTGTGTCCACCATTTCTTATCTTCTGCACATGTATAATACTTTGCTGGATTGGGACATCTAAACAAAATGTTCTTAGTCACCTATATATGCCAAAACCACGTGCCCATATGCAAAAGAAATTTAACAATTCATTTTGTGAGCTTTAAAGATTTGTGTCCATGACCTGGAGCTGCATGTCCTTGCTGAACCACAAACCACTTTCTGTGAGGGGGAGCTGGGTTTAGTGTAGGAACTAGGTAAAGGTAAAGGTTTCCCTTCCTCAGAAGCCAGTCGAATCCGACTCTAGGGCTGTGGTGCTCATCTCCGTTTCCAAGCCGAAGAGCCAGCGCTGTCCAAAGACATTTCCGTGGTCATGTGGCCGGCATGACTAAACACCGAGGTGCACAGAGCGCTGTTACCTTCCCACCGAAGCAGTACCTATTTATCCACTTGCAATTTCTTGCTTTTGAACTGCTAGGTTGGCAGGAGCTGGAGCCAGAGATAGGAGCTCACTCCGTCATACGGCACACTCGGGTCTCGAATTGCTGAACTACCGACCTTTCATCCTGCAGTTCAGCGTCTTAACCACTTGAGCCACCGCAGTAGTGTAGGAAGTACTGAACATGAAATAGTCAACAAAACTCTAATGTATGCACAGAATTGTATACTTGTACAAAAACAGTGCCATGTTAATACTGTTTTGGTA
Organism: Gekko japonicus; assembly: GCF_001447785.1. NCBI lineage: Eukaryota > Metazoa > Chordata > Lepidosauria > Squamata > Gekkonidae > Gekko > Gekko japonicus. Next base: position 50,080 of record NW_015169859.1, on the reverse strand, counting down.
CCTGCGTTAGTCTGTGAAAAGTACGCAGACGGAGAGTGATTTCAGCACAGCGTACTTTATTCAGTCAGGAACAAGACAGCTTTGGCTGGCTCGCAGGCCGGTTTATATTCCCCAAGAAACCGCCACCCAAAACACCCCCCACTTCCCAATAGGTTATTTACAGTGGCCGAGAGTCCCATTGGCTTCTCGGCCAGGAACCTAGCCCCCTGATTGGTGCGGGTTAGGATCCGCATAGTCCATTGTCTCTTGGAGCGAAGCTCTATGGTTGTCCCTGGACATGTCTGGACTTGTCAGGACTTGATACACTACAGTCTGCTATGTAGGTCTCTCAAGCTACTTGCATGGCTACATGTATGTGTCACAACAGAGCCAACAGCAGATCCATAGGGCAATTTGCAGATGTGAAAACAGCAGCATGAGGGAGGGAGGCTACAATTGCTTCTTCCTGCCTGCTTTGGTCAGAAACAGAAAAGATCTGGTATATGCCCGGGAGGCACAAAGCTCCAATCCCAGCACATGCGTGATGCAAAGTCCTTGTGTTATTCCCAACGAATCCAAGGACTTTGTAATGCATAGATGTAACCTACAAGTGTAGATGGAGCCCCAAATCCATCTAAATATACCCTTACATTAGAAAAATTCCAAAACAATAGTATATTAAATTGGTTTGGAATTGGATCCCATGGTGGGTTTTTACAGATGGAAGGGATTTCCATCCACAGAGGGCAGAGGACTTACTTGCCTCCCTTATCTGTAGCACCATGCCCACATCTCCCAAAACAGCACTATGGGCAGTTAAACCTCTGCAGCAAGAGAGGGGAATCTCTGAAAATTGCCGTCTGCCTGCAGAAATCCTCTATGGGATCCAAGCCCCCATCTGTCTAACTACTTATCTCTGGAAAAGGTACTTATTTCAATGGCTAAACCATCCTATCCCAAGAACTCAGGCTGGGAGCAATATTAATAATTACCTGATTAAAAACAAGAAGACAAAATGCTGATTAAGATATGAAATACTTCGTTATCAAGTTTAATTAAAGTCTCCTTGAATTAAAAGCTGTCCCAAGCAAGTTCTTACAGTCCTTCAAGAAAATGCTGGAACTTTGTTTCTCGCAGTGGCCAGCCAGTAGTGCCTTGAAAGACTAAAAGAAGAGTACAAACTAGTCCTCCTCTGTTTTTGCTGCGCAGCAAGTAGTATAAGCCCACAGTGACTTTGGGTGATTCTGCATCTGGCATTCGCTCCACATTTTCTCAACACTGAGGAAAAGGTGCAGCTGAAAACCACTGACTGCAAGTCACCCATGAATGGCCATAAATCTATGCAGAAGGTACCATAAAATCCAATGATCAAAGAAAGTGAAAGCAGTATGTGATGCAGAGGAGAATTTCTGTTTCAACGAGGGTCTGGTAAAACAATGGAGGGAAAAGCCAATGCAGAATCGCCCTTTCTAAGCTCACTCCAGAGAGTTGCCGATCTGCTGCCCCCCCAAAAGTACCTCTGTATTGTGCTTGACCCAGAACAATCTCTGGCTAATTATAGCAGAAGGAGGGGAACACCATGTCATGCCATGGAGACATGGTCCTTGCTCATATGAGTCCCAACCGACAGCCTGAAATGGTATATTCCAGATACTTGTCTACAATCTGACCTACTTTTTTCTTGTGTTTTTGGTGAGAACTAGGTGTAAATCTCTGGAACTTGATCTTAAACATTTGCACCACTATGTGTTCCTGCAAAGCCAAGGCAACATAAACATTTGTTAAAATCTTCTTCAAATTCAAATTTATTATTACGGTTCGTGACCAGCACAAGATTGGTTACAACAATGTGCGTGAATCGAATAAGCTTTAGGAAATACACAATATTTAAAATTACCGAATAGCCTATGCATTCTTAAAATCACAGAACAGATTGAACAAAACATCTACATTTCATGATTCAGCTACATTCTCTGTTAATTCCCTACAAATTCTGCATGATGCTGCAAGAAATCTGGCACAGGGGAGTGTGAGCTGAGGATTTGTGTCTGAAAGGAGCTTCCTCGTAATTTCAGATTCAGAGCAGGCAGAAAACCTCCCAAGCAAGGGTGCAACAATCTTTGCATGGATTTCCTGGTAGAAACGGCAGTGAAGCACCCAAAGAGTTATTCACACATGGAATTCACTGCCACAGGAAGTGGTGGTGGTGGCTACAAGCATGGAAGGCTTCAAAAGGGAATTAGATAAGCATATGGAGCAGAGGTCCATCAGTGGCTATTAGCCACAAGGTACAGATAGGGGCTCTGGGGCAAGTGATGCTCTGTCTTCTTGGTGCTTGGGGGGGTCAACAGTGGGATGGCTTCTAATGTCCTGGCCCCACTGGTGGACCTCCTGATGGCACCTGGTATTTTTGGCCACTGTGTGACACAGAGTGTTGGACTGGATGGGCCTATGCCCTGATCCAACATTGGCATCTCTTATGTTCTTATGTTATGTTGAAGCAAAATATGCTCATTTGTCTCAACCTTCCCTGCTCCGCACGGGCAAACCCTCTCTGCTAGTGGGATCTTCCTATAACATCCCTCCACTACCGCAGAGGGGTCACTCAAAAATGTATGACAAACAGATATACCAGTTTGGATCACAGATATTTTAATCACGCAACAGTGATTTTTTTGGTATTTGGGTGTGTGCTTGCAAGCCTGGAAGTCATAGTCACTTCTGGCAACCCCTAGTGGGGCTAAGACATTTCAGAGAGGTGGCTTTGATTTGATTTATTTGATTTATACCCCACCCTCCCTGCCGAGGCAGGCTCAGGGCAGCTATTGATATTACTTGCCTCTGCATCCCGGTCCTGGTATTCCTTGGAGGTCACCCTGCCAAGTACTTGCCAGGGTCGGCCCCGCTTAGCTTCCAAGATCTGATGAGATCAGGCTTGCCTGGGCTATCCAGGTCAGGGCACAATAGAGCTTATTTTTGACTGAAACTCAGTGATATGCTATTTATTTATTTTTAATTTATTTATTAGGCTTATATCCCGCCCTTCCACATGGGCTCAGGGCGGCTAACAAGAGGCAATGTCCATACATAACACCAAAACCAGATAAAACAATCAATTACATTTTACATTTAAAATTGGTGCTCACAACAATATATCATCCAAGACGGGGACTCCAATGCAATGTTTCAGAGGTTCTACTGTCTCTTCTTGATCGGTCTGCACTCTGTCCGTTCTCCATTCCAAGGCCAGTTCGCATTGCCAAAGATGGCAGCGCGGTGGTGGTACAGTGATGGTGGTGGCTCCTACTCAAAAGCCTGGCAGAAGAGCTCCATCTTGCAGGCCCTGCGGAACTCCTCTGGGAGCTCGTTCCACCAGATAGGAGCCGCCACCGAAAAAGCCCTGGCCCTAGTCGCAGCATATTTGACATCTCTAGGGGCTGGGACAGCTAAAAGATGTTTTGCCCCCGACCATAGTGCCCTTCGGGGAACATATGGGGAAAGGCGGTCCCTTAGGTATGCTGGACCCTGGCTATATAGGGCTTTATAGGTAAGAACCAGCCCTTTGAAGCAGACCCGGTACGCTATTGGCAGCCAGTGCAGCGCCTTCAGGACAGGCTGGACGTGGTCTCGCCTAGAGAGACCCATCAACAGCCTGGCTGCTGCATTCTGCACCAGCTGCAGCTTCGGGATCTGCGACAGAGGCAGCCCCATGTAGAGAGCGTTGCAGTAGTCCAACCTCGAGGTGACCGCCATGTGGATCAATGTGGTCGAGTCATCACAGTCAAGGTAGGGAGCCAACTGCCGTGTCAGCTGCAGATGGTAAAAGGCTGACTTGACAGTGGCTGCTACCTGGGCCTCCATCGTTAAAGAGGAGTCCAGGAGCACCCCCAAACTCCTAACCCTCGGCGCCGGCACCAAAGGCACCCCGTCGAAGGTCGGGAGAGGGAGCCCCAGCCCTGAACCGACCCAACTTAAGCCCAGGACCTCTGTCTTCATCGGGTTTAGCTTCAGCCGACTCAGCCTGAGCCAATCAGCCACAGCTTGCAATGTCTTCACGGTCACATCTTTAACATTAGTGAAAACTAAAAAACTAAAAACACAAATTTCATTTCCCTCCCCACTTAGGACATTTCCCAGACCTCCTAAGAAGGACTGGACAGCTTTCAAAGACTTGTTGTGACATTCAGTATCTTACTGTTAAATCAATGTTTAGATATGCAAAAGCCAGAAGTTAAGGTCTCAGTGTCAAACATATAATCTGGAAAACCATAAATTTCACAGAGAGAAAAGGGGAAGGGAAAATAGGATACCTATTTATTCTGCATTCCAAAATGCTTAACACTATACCCAGAAAGCTGCTATAATACAAATGGCACAACTTGGAGATTCAAATGATGTGAATAAAATTATCCTTACTTCCAGGAAACTCACCATTTAGTCAACAAACAAAAAGAAATTGAAAATGGTGTGTCAGAAATCATAGTCGCCAAGGACTTCAAGCTGTTGTCCCCAACATCACAGGTTTTGCAGGGTTTATTGTTGACCACAGATAACAGTGAGACAAAACCGAGTAAACGGAATGAACAGCATGCCTATTATGCCACTGCTGCATAGGGTGATTCCCTATTTTTAATGGCTTGTTGTTTTCTATAGTTGTCATCAATACATCTAATTCTCAATATTGCCAAATCAGAGGATACTTAAAACTGGAGACTAGAGCCATAAACAGACAAGACAGATCCTTCTACAAACCTGAAAAAGACCCTGAAGACATAAAAAAGAAAAGTATTGGTGGTTAGCCCCCCAACAATATAAGCTGTACCTGTAGTTTTAACAAACAAATACCCTTTCAGTGACCTTTGTGTGGGTTGCAAGGTAACCACAACAGTATTGCCAGCCTTCAAGCCTTGGTTCCTGTCCATAAAAGGCAGAGGGAGGGGATCAGGTGAAGTAGAGTGTCCATATTTAGGCAGTTCAGACAGACAATATGTGGGAAGTTCTGTGTGTGGAACCCCCACCATTTAAAAAAACTCATTCACAAGGCGTGCAGCATCCTGATTGGATTGGCTCCATAAGGCAATGTAAACATAGGAAAAGCTATGTTTTAATATTAATATATAATATGTTAAATATTAATACACACACAAAATAAACCAAGCCATTTCATTTTGAATAGCCCGGGAGCCCTGAAATCTTAGTGCTGTGATAGATAACCTTGAATAATTCCAAAACTGAAATATACAGAGAGGAATAAAAGAGTCAGAGATAAAGTTCTCTTAAAGTGGATAACAGAGATATTATCACTTAAAATTAACACAGTTTTTTTTAATCCAGTGCAAGTTTTCCTAGTGGGGCAAATGGTGGCTCCCCAGGGCCATTTTTGATTGTGAAAACAGTGTTGGAAAATGGATTGATATTGCTTCACAATTAATTTCAGTCACTGAAAGTCCAGAATCTAGAATAAGCCATAACGACCAACATTTCTCTCATTAGGGTGTGAAGTTGAAATCCTTGGAATCAGACCTACCCACTGCCTACCATACTACAGTGTTCCAACAGATGCCAATTTCTCCAGTGCCATGAATAATGCTATTGAATCTTTGAGGTAAAATCATTAAAATGTATTCCTTTCTGTGAAATGCTGTGGCCCCAGTATATAGTTGGAAGGCACATAAACAAAGTGGATCTAGGTGTTGTCAGTGCTTGGACAGGAGACCTCTTGGGAACTCTGTGTACACCAACTTGAGTTCTATGACTGAAGGAAAATGGGACATAAAGGTCATAAATAGCCAAAATGTATTAGGGGTATACGTATATCACCTTTCCTTTGCAGCTCAAAGTTGTTTCCAGCAATATTACAAGATGCCATAAAAATCTAGAACAACCATCAGACAACTTAAAACTAGGAAAACCAACAGCAAGGCCTCCAAACAGCTCGGCTTTGCAAATGCTCTTAAAAGAGGGCAGAGATGGTGCAGCCCTTCCCTCAGTGGGCTGCCAGTTCCACAAAAGTGAAGCTCCACACTAGTGGATGAGACCAATGACAATGAAAATTGATAGTGGACATTGTAGGGGAAGACAGATCTGTCGCATGGGTTTATATAGGCAGAGGCTGTCCCTCAACTCCCATATGAAGTTGACATATACTATTAGTTCATCTAAGCTCAGGGCTACTCTTGTGATTGGGTCTTTCCTCGTTCCTGCTGCCTGGTAATCTCCCACAAAGCCTGTGGTCTACCACCCAAAGGCGGCTTCTCACATTACAAACTCTTTGCATCCAACGCTCTATCATCTCCCTGTTCAGCTTCCGCTTTGTTTTCATCTCTGTTCACATTTTAATTGATTTTTCTTAATTATCAAGTAAGGAGAAGCCAAGTTACTGAGATAAAAGTCTTGCCCTTTTGCACAGGTTTCCCCAGTGTGGCCAACGGCGACTCCCCAGGGCCATTTCAAGCTTCCTCTCCCCACATGCCCTGGTCCCAATCCTAATGTGGAGCCCATGCACCTAGGAATCAAGTTCCAAGCATGGAACTCCCAGTGCACATCTAGTCAACAGGACTGGGATGGACACAGGGGAAGAGGACATGTGAACTGCGTAATGTGTTCTTTGGCCTAAGTTAGCCAAAAGAACTTTGTGATTATAGGGTAGGCATGCAAACCATTAAATAGGTCTCAGACAAAATGCTAAATACTGTTGGTACTAAAACATTTGGAAACATAGATATAGCAGACAGCTAATGATGGAGTGTTGGATAAGGGGAAACTTCCAGCTGATAGAAAAGAAGGGAATCCCATCTATCAGTGAATATTTTCTCCAGGATCCAAGCCGGATGCTATAGTTCTCTGATGTATAGCAGTACAATACAATTCTTAGTGCCCCTTGACGGCGTGCATGAAGCGTCCGAATAATAAGAGTTTAAGGTTGCTTTAGT